>NW_021288070.1:0-1027 GCF_002162155.2 Triticum dicoccoides
AGAGCAGTAGCAAGCTACCAAGGCTCAGTGGAAACACTAGGAGACATTTCCCGGTAAGAGAGGCTACTTAAGAATAAACAACTAGATAGTCAGATCCCACACATACCAAGCATTTCAATCATACACACAATAGGCTCGATATGTGCAAATACAACAAGGCATCACAACATGACTCTACAACACAAGTACTTTATTTAAGGCTCAGAGGGCCATACATATCATACACACAAGTATGGGTCACACGACCCAGCATTCAAGTCATACAGACATACAAGCCAACAGCGGAAGTAACTTGTCTGAGTACAGACAACTAGTAAAATAAAGAGGCTTGGGAAAGCCTGGCTATACTACGTGGTCCTTCACAAGCTCAGGATCACCACCTGGGCCTCGGTCTACTCATCGATGTCAACGTCTACGAAGAACCCATCAGAAGGGGTTGCAGCGTCTTCTGAAAAATGTAAATTAAAGCAACATGAGTACAAAGGTACTCAGCAAGACTTACATCAGATCCTACATACATGCACATTATCAAGGGGGGGGGGGTTGGTGGGGTTATTGCAGCAAGCCAGCTTTGACTCTTGGCTAAGCTATCCTACGATACACCAACTTGAAATGGTTTTGCGCACACGAGTCCACTACTCACCACTTTAATACACCACCGAGGATCCACCTCCGTCATCCTACGGAAGAGCCATCCTCGGCACTCACGCTTATCTTGAGATTTTTAGTAGTATCCATTCACTTGTCTATGAGCTGTATAGGCAACCAAGTAGTCCTTTACCGCGGACGCGGCTATTCGAATAGATAATGTTAACCCTGCAGGGGTGTACTTCTTCATACACGCTCTCACCACTTACCGCCGTTTACACGACATGTACTCGACAACCTTCAAGCGGAAGCCCAACGTGGGTGTCGTCCACGACCTACCTAGACACCTAAGTGTCTAGTCCAGGTTTACCGCCTATCCAGGTTCCATCCGCAGGGAGTCCGGCCGAGGTTTCCCATACGGCCCCGAACGATGTGTACA
>NW_021288071.1:0-1492 GCF_002162155.2 Triticum dicoccoides
AGTAAAAGAGAGCAGGAGCGAGAACATGGGATTGTATCGATATGATCAAATGGTTGGTTGCTTGCCTGATGGTTCGATGCACTGATACGGTTCTTCGTTAGGGTAATCACGGTACTCCTCGGAGGCAGAACCTGTCGCAAAGGACACCGATACACAACCATCACCAAACAATGTGCAACAATATGATGCATGCATGAAACATGGCAATATGAGTGTGTTGGGCTAATGCAACTAAGACCAGAAGGGTTTGAACCAATTTGAATCAAAGATTCAAATTTCAAACTCAAACATGGCCTTTTAAAGTGCTTTTCCTTGTTCTGCATTAAACATCAAGTTAACTTGTTTAGTCATGCATGAAAATAGTACAGATGGATAGATTGGATTTTTCTGATCATTTTTCATATATAACTTGTCTGATTTGGAGTTACAGAATAAAAGTTATGAATTTTTGAAGTTTAAATTATATTCTGGAATTTCCTGATTTAATTTAAATCCAGAAATATATATATTGCGCCAGCATGACGTCAGCACGACGTCAGCGGTCAACTGCGGCTGGCTGGGGTCAAACCTGACGTGTGGGGTCCACACGTCAGTGACAGGGGGGTTTAACAAAGGTTAGTTTAATCCTAATTAAGAGTTAGTGGCGCTGGGGCCCACTGGTCAGTGTCAGGGGGTTAATTAACAGAGGTTGATTAAGTTTAAACTAATCCTAACCCGAATTAGTAGGGACGGGCCCCACTTGTCATTGAGCCAGGGGAGGTCAAACCCCCTGGTCAACCGGGGCTAACACGCCGGCGTTTAGCCGCCGGCGGCAGCAAACGCGGCGGAGGGCGCGGGATTTCCACTCCGGCGCCCAATCGAGCAGCGGAAGGCACGCGCGGGAAGCTGGGGCTCGTGCGCACCCACTGGTGCCCTCCGTTTCACCGGAGATGGCTTAGATCGACGGCAGCGACCACTTGGGCGGCGGCCGGAGTTCGGGCGCGAGCGGGATCGGCAGCACCCTCGTGGCACCGGGAGCACGATGGAAGGCTTGGTTTGGGCGGAGGCGGACCGAGACGGCGACGGCGACATGGACGGCGGCGAGAGGCTTCGGCCGTGGTGGGGAGGAGGGCTACGGTGAGGGAACGAGGGGGAGAAGAGAGGGGAAACGGAGAGGGGCTCACAGCGGGACCAGCGAGCGCGAGGGCGAGGTCGGGGATGCCCGGTAGCTCCCGAATCGACGGCGAGTACCCACGGCGGCCGGAGGCGAGGATGGCGACGGCGATGGCTCCACGGGGTGCTCCGTCTTGCGTGGCTCGACGAGGAGGTAGAGGGGGTCGCGGCGGAGCTGGGGAGCGTGTCGGGGAGGCGAGGGGAGGCCGGTGGCGGCGGCTATGGCGAACGGCGGCGATGGGTGCGTTCGGACACGGGAGAGAGAGAGCGAGGGAGAGGAGAGGAAGAACCGGGGGAGAGTGAGAGAGTACGGGGGGCGTGGCGTCGTTCTAGGGCATCC
>NW_021288072.1:0-1885 GCF_002162155.2 Triticum dicoccoides
CCTCTGATTCATCCCCGATGAATCAGACCTGACTCAACTCTAAGCAGTAGCAGGCATGACAAACAAGCATGAATGAGTAGGCACATCAGGGCTCAAACAACTCCTACTCATGCTAGTGGGTTTCATCTATTTACTGTGGCAATGACAGGTCATGCAAAGGATAAAGGGGTTCAGCTACCGCAGCAAGTATCAAATATGTCGTTGTTGTCCTAATGCAGTAAAAGAGAGCAGGAGCGAGAGAGTGGGATTTTATCGGAATGAACAAGGGGGTTTTGCTTGCCTGGCACTTCTGAAGATAACATTGAGTCTTCATCAGTGTCAACGATCACATCATCGGTATCACGTCTATCGAGAGGGGACAAATACCGGCAACACAGAAGGGAACACAATCAATGCAATGCACAATATGATGCATGATCATGACATGGCAAAATGAATGTGTTTTGGGCTAATGCATCTAGCAACAAGTTAAATGGGGTTGGTTTGAATACAAGATTCAAATTTAAACTCCATATGTGATTATTCAAATGCCATTTAATTGATTTGTGCTAAACAGCAGCTATAAGTTGTTCTAACATGCATGAAAATGGTAAAGATGGATTCCTTGAATTTTTCTGATAATTTTTCATATATAATTTATTTAATTTGGAGTTACAGTTAATTTTCTAGGATTTATTGAAGTTTAGGGCATTTTCTGAAATTCCTGAATAATAAATAAATCCAGAAATGATTTACTGCGTCAGCACTGCGTCACTGTGACGTCAGCAGGTCAACAGACGCTGCTGGTGGTCAAACCTGACCAGTGGGGTCCACTGGTCAGTGACTGAGGCTGGTTAGTGTCAATGGCAGGTGGGGCCGGGTCAACAGACACGTCAGCAGGTCAATACTGACGTGTGGGGTCGGTCAACGTCCATGTCAGCGTGGTCAAAGCTGATGGGTGGGGCCCATGTGGTTAGTTAAACTAAACAGAAAATAAACTAAGATTAATTAAGGCGTGGGGCCCAGTGCCAGTGACACGGTGCGGTGATTAGTGGCTAACTAAGCCAGCCACGTCGGCAAGTGACGCCGGCGACCACGGCGACGGCGAGACCTCGCCGGAGTTGCTCGGGACGGTGCTACAGCCCGCGGCTGGTCGCGCTGAGGGCACCAAGAGTGAGCCCGTGCTCCCGCGCATCTAGGGGGACCCACGAGAGGGCGTGGGGTGGCCGGAGTTGAGCGCGGCATCGACCCCGGCGGCGGCCGGAGCTCGGGGGTTCGCGGGACCGGCGCTGCGGTGTGCAAACGAGACGGTTGTCGCGCTAGCTTTACTCTACGGGACGTAACGAGTGCAACGGACGCATGCGTGGGACCAAAAGGTCACCGGGGCTTCACCGGCGACGAGCCCGTGCGGCGGAGCGTCTCGGCTCCGGTGGAGGGAGCGGCTGGAGCTCGAAATCGGACATGGGGTTAGGGGGAAACGAAGCAGGGCCTCACGGAGATCACGATGAGATGGTCGGCGTGCTCGGGGAAGGCCTGGGGCGACGGGACAGCGACGGCGATCTCCGGCGACCGAAGCTTGAAGACGAGTCGATGCGGTCGAGTTGGGGCGTCCGAGCGCTCGGGGCTTGCTCGAGGCGACGTAACAGGCGGTGGCGGAGTTTGCAGACTACACGGGGAGGCGAGAGGAGCATGGTGGGCGTGGTGGCAGCGAACGACGGCGGCGGCTCTCTGTTCGGGCGAAGAACGAAGAGGGAGAGGGGAAGGAGAGCAGCGAGTGAGGGAGAGGAGAGAGGGCCACCAGGGGGGGTTCGTGGCATCGTGGTGGCGTGAGGGGGAGGCTCGGGAACGCCTCGGTGGAAGCAGGAGGTGGCCGGGGCCTCTCGGGCGCGCGCCACGCCTCGCCTCT
>NW_021288073.1:0-2769 GCF_002162155.2 Triticum dicoccoides
TTTTTATCATAAGTGTCGATAACTAGTTCACCATTTGGATGCGGATCTAAATTCCACGTCACCGCTCTGTGCTGGACTGATATGGCACACGCAGCCCGTCTCCTCTCCTCTCCGTCATATGTAGCTTCACAAGACTAGCTAGGTAACGTCTGATAGAGGTTAGCTAATCAAATACGTGCGCAGGACATAGCTGCAGCCACTACCATATTTTTCAGAGAACCTCTGCTAGCTTAATTAACCGTGTTTAGCTACAATTGCATTCTATAGGACATTCATCATCGTCGATCGCATCTTTATAAATGCGTTTACCGTCAGTTTGTTATCAGCTGCCGATTGATCAAGTAATAGTACGTGAACACCAACTAATGTTTAGTTTATGAATGGAAAAGACGCGCTTAATTTGGTTCATAACTACTTACTTTTTCAGAATTAATTGTACATACACCTCCTACAAGTTTTTGACATCTGTGGGCTTGGTACGTATTTATACCCCTATGTCTGAATTTAGTTCATATACATCTATAATATGTATTCAAATTATATGGAACTCGTGTTGTATATTTAGCCAATTGTTTTTCAATGAAGTAGTCTATTGGATAGACGACTTACTCTTTACTACTACCTCCATTTCAGTTTACAAGTCCTGTGCGTATACCTAGGTTGCCAATTTTATCACCCTAATACAAACTATATAACACAAAAAGTAGAAACTCCGAAGTTTACGTTGGTATATTTTTTGTAATATATGACTTGTATTAGGTTGGTCAAATTGACGACCTAGAGATACGTGCACGCCCTGTAAACTGAGAGAGAGGTAGTGAAAGGATTAGGCGCACTTTGCTGCGCCTTTTATGTTGTTCGGATTTCAAAGTGATCAAAATTGGTTTCACACGTGGGGAAGATAGTGAAGTGTTTTTCTTCTATCCTACTAATAAACCAATGTGCGTTTCGCCAATTTTTTCATCCGTTCACCGTCGAAATAAATTTATTTCACACGAGGTGGTACAAAATTCTTATGCGTTGGTCTGCTAGAAAAATAATTTTCATACGTGCGACGTCCACTGTGGCCCAGCTAAGCCAGCCCACTTATTTTTCTGCTCAGGCAAGTAGGAAAATTCTATTTTCCGCACTGGGCGACAAATAGTAAGAGATCGCTCAGGACTTGCCAATTTTTATTTTTATTTTCCGTGTTTACTTTTATTTTTATTCTCATTTCACTATCCCATTTTTTGCTTCCAAAGATTATTTTTCTTTTACAATTTATTTTGCAAATCAGAAATTCTCAGAAAAGTTCAGATTAAAATAAAAATTCGGAAAATATTCTGAATTCCAAAGTTTTCTTGCTATTTTGAAAACTATTCGGAGCTTGCAAAAAGTTGACTTTTTTTATTATTGTTTTTCAAAATTGTTCGAGATTTCTAAAAATAAAATGGCATTTGAAAAAATGCTTCAAATTTCTATATCTATACCTACTAATAAAGCAAGGTGCATTTCTTCAATTTTTTCATCCATTCATCGCCGAAAAGAATAATTTTGTACTCGACGTGGTACTACATTCTTATATGTTTGTCTGCTGTAATAATAATTATCGTACATGGACTGCGCATTGTGGCCCAGCGAACCAAGCCCACTTATTTTACTGCCCACACTGCTAGGAAGATTCTATTTTCCGCACGGGGCAACAAATAGTCAGAGTTTCGCACAGGACAACCAATGATAGCCTGGCCCTTTATTCTTTTTTTCTGTGTTTTACTTCTATTTTTATTCTCCTTTCCGTATCTCTTTTTTCGCTTATAACTTTATTTTTCTTCTTGAATTTATTTCGTAAATTAAAAATTCTCAAAAAATGTTTATAATAAAAAAACAAACTTGGGAAAATACTCAGAATTCGAAAATTTTGTTGCTATTTTGAAAAATATTCGGAACTTGGAAAAAGTTTTCCGCTTTTTAAATTTTTTATTGTTTTTCAATATTGTTCGAGATTTCTAAAAAGAAAATAGCATTTCAAAAAAAATGCTCCAAAGTTGAAAACTATTCATGCTTTATTTAAATTTTCAAAATTAAAAAATAATGCTCATGTATGAAAGATACACATTTTCTAAAATCTTATGAATTTTAAACACATGTTCCCGTTTTAAAAAAATGTTCACAAATTCAAATAATGTTAATGTTTTTATAAAAAGTTGGTGTTTTCAGAAAAAGTTGATGGATTTTAAACGATGTTCCCTTAAGTATTTTTGTGTTTTTTCGAAAGTGTACATAATTTTCAGCAAAAAATTGTTTAGGATTTAAAAAATTGTTCACGTTTCCTAGAATATTCATAAACGTCATACCTTAAAATCCCCTCGATTGAAAGGATTGAAAGAGTTGATTGAATAACTCATAGGCCTTCTTTGACTTACGATGATGTAACTAAACTCTTAAATGCCCCCGATCAACGATGGGCAAATAGCGGATGGATCCCTTCACACGCGGCGAAACCGAGAGGCTATATATTCCTTTTTCATGTGCACAAAGAGTTTTGCTTGCACATATAATTCTCACATACTTTAAATACATACTATTTTAGCTTTCGCCAAATTTTTCATCTGTTCACCACGAAAAATGTTTTTTTCTATCCGAGGTGGTACTAAATTCTTATGTGTTACGTAATTCTTATGCATTCATCCGCTAGAAGAAAAAAAAGTATTTCCAGAATTTCGTAGTGTGGGCTGCCCACTGTGGCCCAGCGAAGCCAGCTGACTTATTTTTCTGCCCACACAGATGGGA
>NW_021288074.1:0-1367 GCF_002162155.2 Triticum dicoccoides
GTTATGCTGTCCGAGTCATCCCAGGTTTCTAAATAGTCCGATGCATTTGCAAATCCCTTCCTTCTGTTTCCGATGTTCCCATGGGCCAGATTAACCACACTAATCGGTGTGTTGAGGTAATTATTGCCTCGACATATATGTTGGAATTATTATTATGACCCTAAGTGCTTAGGGGATCATCTAGTGGTCTAGCCATGATTTGTGTCCTAGTGTGAAGATTCTGGCCTTTACTCTCGGAAGCATCCCGTGATGCTACTTAGTAGTAGGTATTCTACTCCTGGGTTCTGAACCCGAGATTCACTCTACCTACTTCATGTTGATAGTAATTGCTAGTGCCTTTAGGATATTAGCAACCTTTGCGATAGTCCTTGGAGTCCGTGGTATCTTCTTCTTCCAAATACCATGAACTACTTATGGCAGATGTTTATTGGATCAAAAAAAAATCACAATTAGAGTACTCTTGAGGAGTTCTCCATTCATAAGTCGTGACTCTGCCAGTTCTACCTTTCTGCATGGGTTATCCGGAAGAATTATGTTGAACTCGGTTCGACATACTAATTTATGCATCCACAACTCAGAAAGTTATATGTTCCTTTGAGTTGTCCCTCTTTAGTTGTCTACTGACCTTCGTCTATCAATTGATAGTCAAGAGTATGCGCGCGTTCGTTTGTCGATGCCTATTACTCTTGTGGCCCGTCAAGCCATTCTGTCCTGAATGACTAGGAGAAACAAACTCCAGTACCTCTTCCATATCCAGGATTGGGTCAAAGAAGTTGTGCTCCGCAGATCAAATTGCTAATCCAGCTTTTGTTCTGTTCTACCTTGGAGTATTACCATCTTTATATCGGGATTGTTATAGGAATTGCACACCATCCCATGAACTCTTGGTACAGTGATACTTCTTGCCATCACTGTTCATTCCTCGGCCCTCGTGTTGATGCAACCGGAATACCGACAAATGAATTGTGATGTGTGAGATCAATACTCCTAGCAACCTCGTTGCTTGGTAGTTAAAGGATAATAATTTTATTCTTAGTATGTTGGTTATTGAATCACCATTCTAAGATTGATCGTGCTACCTAGTCCTTATTTCCTGGTGCACTCTTTGATTGATGAGTTAGGATTTGTCAAGTCCTCGCTCATTTGATCATATCATCTTGCCCTGAAAAGCAAGATTGTTCTCGAGCTTAGTAACATACCGGTGGTTCGTGACTTTCCAAATATCTTCTTGGAGGTGTTACCGGGTTGTCACCTGACCGCTATGTTGAGTTCGTGATCAAGTTGGTTTCTTGTGAACCACCTTCTCTCCAAGAATCGGTGTTAGATATCCCTGAGCTAGTTGGTTAAGCTAGACAACAACTTGGAGA
>NW_021288075.1:0-969 GCF_002162155.2 Triticum dicoccoides
CACCTCCGAGTTCGAGCACACGTTCAGCTCGATGACGATCCCCGGACTCCGATCCAGCAAAGTGTCGGGGAAGAGTTCCGTCAGCACGACGGCGTGGTGACGATTTTGATGAACTACAGCAGCAGGGCTTCGCCTAAACTCCGCTACAGTATTATCGAGGAATATGGTGGCAGGGGGCACCGCACACGGCTAAGGAATCGATCACGAGGATCAACTTGTGTCAACTTGTGTGTTTAGAGGTGCCCCTGCCTCCGTATATAAAGGAGGAGAGGAGGGAGGCTGGCCGAGGCAAAGGTGCGGCCAGGATAGGGAGTCCTACTAGGACTCCAAGTCCTAGTAGGAGTCCACCAAGAGGGGAGGAAGGGAGAAGGAATAGGAGGAGAAGGAGAGGTGGCCGGCCCCCTTTTCCCTAGTCCAATTCGGACTAGAGGGGAGGGGGGGGGCGCAGCCTTTTTCTCCTCTTCCCACTAAAGCCCATCAAGGTCCAATACTCTTCCCCGTATTCCTGTAACCCCCCGGTACTCCGGAAAATACCCGAATCACTCGGAACCTTTCCGAACTCCGAATATAGTCGTCCAATATATCGATCTTTACGTCTCGACCATTTCGAGACTCCTCGTCATGTCCCCGATCTCATCCGGGACTCCGAACTCCTTCGGTACATCAAAACTCATAAACTCATAATATAACTGTCATCGAAACCTTAAGCGTGCGGACCCTACGGGTTCGAGAACAATGTAGACATGACCGAGACACGTCTCCGGTCAATAACCAATAGCGGGACCTGGATGCCCATATTGGCTCCTACATATTCTACGAAGATCTTTATCGGTCAGACCGCATAACAACATACGTTGTTCCCTTTGTCATCGGTATGTTACTTGCCCGAGATTTGATCGTCGGTATCCAATACCTAGTTCAATCTCGTTACCGGCAAGTCTCTTTACTCGTTCCGTAATACATCATCTC
>NW_021288076.1:0-1569 GCF_002162155.2 Triticum dicoccoides
CAGGGGGTTCGTTAATCATGGGAATCATTCCGGGGCCCCAAAACAGTGAGTAATTGTCCACGAAACGGGCCAGAATTGGCCAAAACTACTAGTATTGATGACCGACATGTAAACGCACCCCGGGGATCGTTAATCGTGGAAATCACCACGGGGCCCCAAAACAGTGAGTGTTGATGACCGACACCTAAACGCACCTTGGGGTTCAAAAACTATGGAAATCGCTTCGGGAGCCTAAATGCTGAATAATAGCCCACGAATCGCGTCAGAATTGGCCAAAACTGTGAGTGTTGACGACAGACACGCAAACGCACTCCGGGGATTGTTAATCGTGGAAATCTCTTTGGGAGTCCCAAACGGTGAGTAATAGTGCATGAAACGGACGAGAATTCGCCAAAATTGTGAGTGTTTATGACCGACACATAAACGCACCCCGGAGTTCGTCAATCGTGGAAATCACTCCGGGACCGCAAAACTAAGTAATAATGCAAGAAATGGGCCAAAATCGTCCCAAAATGCGCTTGTTGATGATCAACACATAAGCACACCATGGGGTCAAACAACCGTGGAAATCACTTTGGGGCCCCAAAACGGTGAGTAATAGTCCATGAAA
The DNA here is from genome assembly GCF_002162155.2 of Triticum dicoccoides. Taxonomy (NCBI): domain Eukaryota; kingdom Viridiplantae; phylum Streptophyta; class Magnoliopsida; order Poales; family Poaceae; genus Triticum; species Triticum dicoccoides. Next base: position 611 of record NW_021288076.1, read on the forward strand.
CGGGCCAGAATCGGCCAAAACAACGAGTGTTGATGACCGACACGTAAACGGACCTTAGGGTTCAACCACTATGGAATCGCTTCGGGACCCCTAAATCATGAGTAATAGTCCATGAATCGCATCAGAATTGGCCAAAACTGTGAGTGTTGGCGATAGAGACGCAAATGCACCCCGGGGATTGTAAATAATGGAAATCGCTCTGGGACGCCAAAATGGTGAGTAATAGTACACAAAACGGACCAGAAATTGGCCAAAATTGTGAGTGTCATTGACCGACACGTAAACGCACCACGGGGTTCGTAAATCATGGAAATCACGCTTGGACTAAAAAACAGAGTAATAGTCCAAGAAACGGGCCAGAATCGGCCAAACTGCGAGTGTTGATGACCGACACGTAAATGCACCCTGCGGTTCGTTAACCGTGGAAATCACTCCGGGACCCAAAAACTAAGTAATAATGCAAGAAATGGGCCAAAATCGTCCCGAAATGCGCTTGTTGTTGATCGACATGTAAGCACACCATGGGGTCAAACAACCGTGGAAATCACTTTGGGGCCCCAAAACGGTGAGTAATAGTCCATGAAACGGGCCAGATTAGGCCAAAACAGTGAGTGTTGATGACCGACACGTAAACGGACCTTAGGGTTCAACAACTATGGAATCGCTTCGGGACCCCTAAATGATGAGTAATAGTCCACGAATCGCGTCAGAATTGGCCAAAACTATGAGTGTTGACGACAGAGACGCAAACGCACCCGGGGATTGTAAATCATGGAAATCGCTCTGGGACGCCAAAACGGTGAGTAATAGTACACGAAACGGACCAGAAATTGGCCAAAATTGTGAGTGTCATTGACCGACACGTAAACGCACCACGGGGTTCGTAAATCATGGAAATCACGCTTGGACCAAAAAACAGAGTAATAGTCCAAGAAACGGGCCAGAATCGGCCAAAACTG
>NW_021288077.1:0-3209 GCF_002162155.2 Triticum dicoccoides
CCCCTGCCCAGGTTGAGGTTGTCCGGCCGGATTTGTGACCAGCAGTGAGCTGAGAGAGAGAGTGTGGCCACCTATGTCTTGCTTAGATCTGGAGAGCATGAGAGAGTGAACGAGAGGAACCCTAGTAAAGCAAGCGCTAAGGCTCCTGCTTTTATATATAGTGGAGTGATTTTGTTGTACCAGCATCAAAAAAATGCGCTCCTATGTGTACCTGCGAGTGGGTGTGAGAGAACTAGAGCGTGCGTGCACTGCTTCTCTTCGTGAGAGTACAATATATACTATGCCCAAAGAACATTCACCGCAAGAGTAATAATATAAGTGTGTGACGTGTGAGCTAAAATAAAATGTGCGTGCCGTCTTTTGTTTTTTAGAAGTTCTGAGGGTAGGGTGTGAAGAGCACATATGTGCGTGACGTCTACCTGCAGATAGACAATGGGGTGCCACGTGCGAGTCTGCGAGAGGACTCAGGAGAGTTGTGACTCATGAGGGAGCATGTGCGTGAGAGAGAGGGGGCACGTATCAATGCAATGCATGTGTCCGTAAATCATTATCCGACAAACGTTTGCCACAAGCCTTTTCCTGACGAACGCTGTAAGAACCGTTAGATCGGCATCCGACAGTGTCAGTTTTGCCATGTCAATTAACTGAACAGCCACTCCTCCTACACATAAAGCTTCCACGTGAGTGTTAGCAACTGCCGTATGCTCCCTCCGTTCCGAAATGCAGTGCATATAGCTTTATTGAAAATTAGAACCTTGCAAACTTTTACCGAGTTTTCATGTACCAAATTGCACATGTAGAATACCCTGTATATATCATTTCATTCATCTTCGAGAGGTAACTATAAAGATGGGTGAGGAGTCTACAAAGAAAGACCATCGTATCACCCGCAGCAATTTCAACCATCCTTTAGTGTCGAGGAATATCATAGGAACTCTATATGATATGATTTTTATAGGATTTTTTTCCTTTAGAGCCAATTGGTTCATAGGAATAGATTCATATACACTAAATTTCAAAGGAAATAAACATGATATCATTCCTAAATAGATAGTGCAACCCACTAGTAGCTTTTTTCCAAAACATGCAACTATGGCACAAGAACTATATAGTGTGCCAATAACTTTGAAAGATGGTCGCTGGATGAAGCTAACCCGACAGTGCAGAGCTGGGCAAATCCGAGCACTACTGGCCATTGGATATCATCAACATTCCACCAGATCTGCCACATGTACAATTTAGAAGACTCCATGGTTGAACTTAATCATAATGCACAAACCTCAAAACACAAACACTTCTCCTTTGTTCTAGAATCTTCTGTATCATAATTGATTATTTTTTTCTAAATGAATTGCCATTATTTATTTTTTACTTTATGATTTACAATGCACAACCCCATGAATCTTAACATTTTTATAAAACTAAATGATTTTGAATGAGATGAACTATAAGAACTAAACGAACATCTACATCATGCATATATGACTCAAAGCTTTACATGCTATAGTGTGTATTTATTCATAATTTGGTTTCGAAATCTCATGCGTTCAATACATGTGTGCCTTACTAGTTTTGAGTAGAGTAGCAAATTTCACGCGGCCCCGGGTATATCAAAATGCAGGGCCCATGCATCATTGCCTTTCGGTAGAACCTACGTCCACAATTTTTTGTACGTGCTATATCTCCACTGGTCCCCAAACCCAAAATGCTGCCTCGTTCCCGTAAAACCAAGCGGCCCACACATATTTATGGCATCGACTCGAACCCGTTTACTACGACGTGGCCCCGCATGCCGTAGTACTCCTACAAACCCTACCGCCGCACTCATCATCGGTTTTCTTCAAGAGGACGAGGGAGAAGCCGATTCGTAGTGGAGGCGCTTTCAAAAAAAAGGATCTGTAGTGGAGACCCCTACCCTAGGGTGCCCTAGGTAGCTGCCCCACGCATCATTGTTTTCTATTTTCTTTATGCTCTTGGGCGCTAGAGTGAAATGATGGTTGCTTCGTCCGTCCAGCTTAATGCGGGAAAGGTGGGGCTTTGTGATTTGACCCTCATCGCTCATTTTCTACTACGACCGGGGTGCATCCAATTCCAACCCTGCTCTGAACTGTAATTTGGTGCATCGCACGTGGAACAAGACGGTGGATGAGCCACATGTCTGCCAAAGGGGTCCTATTAAGTGTGTCGCCATTTCATGTGCGGACTGACCCTGCTTATTTGGTTTTTGTAAGATGACTTACTCACCTAGACGGAGGGGGTAGTTGTATTTAAAAGTTGAGTGCGGGTCTTTTCCTGCCCGGTAGGCGGCGGGACAGTTCCGCCTAGTCGGTTCGATAGGGACGCGAGAAGACAAGGAAGTAGGCTGCTGCAAACGTAGGGATGTGTGATTTGACAGCGAGTTACTGCTGGACAAGTGTGGCCCCGTGATTTGACTTTCCATTATCATTTTAACTGCGGCGTTACGACCGGCGTGAGTCTCCCGATTCCTGACCACCTCCATACAGGTGCCTCTCCCAATGCTCCACCATGTAGTCGTAGAGGCTGGCTCTTGCATGAGAGCCCACTTCTCCACTTTTTCCTTGCCTCTCTTTCCTCCACATATGCAAAAATGCCATGTAAAGTGCACTATTGTACTTACTTGCTCCTACAGGTGTTTAAGCTTGCCACATAGGCATAAAGTCTGATGTGGCAAGTTAATCAAGAAGAGAGAGACTAGTTTGGTGACCCAAGGAAGAAATGGTTCTAAGTGCGTGTACCTAGGTGAAAAGACAATTTTGAGTCTATAGCTAATTAAATGAAGCAAACTTAGCAACACCATTTCATTGAAAGAGGTCACTCCTTGGCAAATGCAATAAATACTAGTATTCCATGTGTCCCATTATATAAGAACGTTTTTGACACTACACTAGCTAGTGTCAAAAACGTTCTTATATTATGGGACGGAGGGAGTACGAAGAAAGAGATTTGTAGTATGAGTGACTAAGTGATGACTATGTATGACATGCCAACATCAGATAGCCTAACGCACCGTGTTAAATCTCCAAGGGCGCGACCACACGAGTGATGCGACGGTCGTGGTAGGTGCGACCATGATACGGGCTGCTGGCAGCCCTTGGATCTGAGATCAAACGGTCGCATGCTAAGTTGTTGAAAATTTGTAGAATAGCCCTCTAGGATAGGATATTCGGCAGTTCGCTCCTAGTCGTCCC
>NW_021288078.1:0-1099 GCF_002162155.2 Triticum dicoccoides
GCTAAACCAACTCCGAGAGGTTATTGACCACGCCGGAGCACGATCAACCTGACCACGAGGGTCTGTTTCCTGCGAGCAAACGAAGAACAAGCAAGAAACTAAGATTGCAATCTGGATATTGCGAATATAAGATGAAAGCTTTATTGATCAAGGTGGGGTTCTGTGACGCCTTTGTCTGGTCGTTGAACACAAACGAAGTACGCGAAGTTGCAGCTATGGCGAACTTTTAATCTAAACAAAACCCAAAGTCTAAACGATGCCCTAAGGGCTGTATATATGGAGGAAGAGGGGGGGGGGGAATTTCGTGGCCCTTGGTGGAGGGGTCCGAAATCAACCCTATCTCTTGTTTCCCCACACATACGGACTCTAAAAATAGCCTGTACTTATGTTGATAGAGGCAAAGGTGTCCCGTCTTTCGATGAGATGATGGATATCGCTTTGGTGGAAGTCGACTTTGACGATCCGACTACGAACGTGCGAGGACGTCGCGCCTTAGCAATCGCTAAACCAACTCCGAGAGGTTATTGACCACGCCGGAGCACGATCAACCTGACCACGAGGGTCTGTTTCCTGCGAGCAAACGAAGAACAAGCAAGAAATTGAGATTGCAATCTGGATATTGCGAATATAAGATGAAAGCTTTATTGATCAAGGTGGGGTTCTGTGACACCTTTGTCTGGTCGTTGAACACAAACGAAGTACGCGAAGTTGCAGCTATGGCGAACTTTTAATCTAAACAAAACCCAAGGTCTAAACGATGCCCTAAGGGCTGTATATATGGAGGAAGAGGGGGTGGATTTCGTGGCCCTTGGTGGAGGGGTCCGAAATCAACCCTATCTCTTGTTTCCCCACACATACGGACTCTAAAAATAGCCTATACTTATGTATTTCGAAATTACATGGGCCTGGCCCAATAATAAGGTGACGCAGCACCTAAAATAGCCTCGGGACGAAATTTATGAAGTGGCATCTTGTATATTTCGTCCAAGGCTTCATGCACACATTATGGTGGCTTCAAAGTCCTGAAATCATCACTTGTAACTCCGTTCTTGTTCCCCTTGCGCATGCCATCATCTCCATGCTTGTTCTTGCTCCAATG
>NW_021288079.1:0-1120 GCF_002162155.2 Triticum dicoccoides
GTCTCCGACCACCCCTCGCTTCCCCGACCAGCTCAGAAGCTCCGCCTCGACTCCTTCTTCCTCCCCACCGCTCCACGGGTCCCCGGAAGCCCTGCATCGCCGCCACGTCGCCGTTCCCCCCTTCGGACTCCGACCACCGTCGCCGTCAAATTCGTCGTCTCCGACGCGTCCCCGAGCCCGCTTCGACGCCCACTGCAACCGCGGTGAGCTACGCCACCGTTTCCCCCTTCTCCCCTGCTCTCTCCCGACCCCTAGGCCCTAGCCCCACCGCGGCCGAAAGCTTCACGCCGCCGGCGATGTCGCCGTCGTGGCCACGATCGCCGTAGCGCCCAACCGAGCACGCCATCGTGCTCCACATCTCACTAGGAGCACGTAGCACGCTCCAACACCCCCCTAACACCCTGCAACACCGTTCCCGTGCACGACCGAACCCCGGCCACCGCAGCCGAGCTCGCCGCCGTCGACTCCGGCCACCCCGACCCCAACGGACTCCGCCAAGAGCCGCGGGTCGTCCTCAGCTTCACTCCGGTGGCCTCCGCGGTTCATTTGGTGGCCGAAACGACAAAAACCACTATCGCCGCCGCACTGATGGTCGCCGCCGGCCAGAACTCCGGCGAGCTGACATGGCCTAGTTAATTAGCCACTAAACCACCACCTACTGACGCTGACAAGTGGGCTCCAGGGCTTAGTCAAAGCTAACCAGCCCGGGTCAACACGGGATTAGCCCCTGTGTCACTGACGTGTGGACCCCACACGTCAGGTTTGACCCGAGCCAGCCCTGTTGACCTGCTGATGTCACTGTGACGTCAGGCTGACGCAGTAAATGATATTTCTGGATTTAAATTAAATCAGGAAATTCCAGAATATTAATTAAACTTCAAAAATTCATAACTTTTATTCTGTAACTCCAAATTGGACAAATTATATATGAAAAATGATCAGAAAAATCCAATCTATCCATCTGTACTATTTTCATGCATGATCCAACAAGTTAAATGGATGTTTTAATCAGAACAAGGAAAAGCACTTTAAAAGGCCATATTTGAAATTGAAATTTGAATCTTTGACTCAAATTTGTTCAAACCCTTCTGGCTTTAGTTGCATTAGCCCAACACACTCA
>NW_021288080.1:0-1817 GCF_002162155.2 Triticum dicoccoides
CAACATCTTCACATCAGCTTTCTCCTCCGGGATCAACTTCAGAGAGGAGGGCTTGTTCACTCGGTCCATGGTAAACTGTGGGAGTCCACTCGACTGTCCCGGCGTCGACTGGTCCCGGCAGTAGAACCAGGTCGACTGCCAGCCTCTGACTGACTCGGGAAAGGTCATGGGCGGAAAGGTGCTCTTGTTCCTCACCTGGATGCCCAAACCCCCACACATTTGGACGACTCGGGTCTTTTCGTCGCCTGGACTCGCCTTCTTCACGGTCTGAGAGCGACACGTGAATATATGCTTGAACAAACCCCAGTGCGGTCGACAGCCCAAGAAACCCTCACACATGGACACGAACGCGGCAAGATAGGCAATGGAGTTTGGGGTAAAGTGGTGGAGCTGCGCTCCGAAGAAGTTCAAAAAGCCACGAAAGAAAACACTCGGTGGCAAGGAAAACCCGCGATCAACATGGGTAGCCAAAAGCACACACTCACCCTCTTCTGGCTGGGGCTGCCACTCCTTCCCCGGAAGCCTCGCAGCTCCGTAGGGGATCAAGCCCTCGTTGGCCATGTCGAGGAGGTCATTCTCCGTGATGGTCGACTGGATCCAGTCTCCTTGGACCCAGCCCTTCGGCAGGCGGGATCTGGACGAGGACCCTCCGCGGCTGGTGGATCTTCCTTTTGCCTTCTCCGATGCCGACGCCTTCTTTGCGCGCTCCAGCGCCGCCGTCTTCTCCTTGGCCATGGTCGCCGGCGAGATGCGCAAAGGGAAGTGGTGCGGGGGCGAGAGCGAGCACGCTGGGCAGGGAGGAAGGAAGCAGAGAGAGGGGAAGAATGCTAAGGCGCAGCACAGAAGTCCTCGCCGGGCACATTTATAAGGTCCCTTCCGAGTGGATGACAGGTGGGCCCGGTCGATCTAATCATATCTGGAACAGTTATGCAGACGGAATACGTGGCGAAAAAGGCGGCGCGGAGATCGAGGCGTCCATGCCCCGTCCCATCCGAACGCCGCGGTCCGCCCCGCTTCGCGCGCGCCCCAAAATTTCGCATCCCGCGGAATCCGCGAGCAACAAATCAGTCTGTCAGGCGCGGTGTTTCCGGCGATCCGTCGCTCGGAGATCGTCGAAGCCTGAAAGATCACTCGACGCAAAAACAGAATGGATCAAGTCGACTGAAGGCAAGTTGTTTCCTGTCGACAAAGGGATTCTTTGGTCCAGAACAGCGCACAACCGGAGCACAAAGATTAATCGGAAACGACATCAACTCCTTCTTCACTCGAAGCCTCAATCCATTCGGGGGCTAATGATGGGGTTATGTACCTAGGGTAGGGTCATGGACCTGATCCAAGTAACTTACCCCAGGACATCCTTAGAAGAGGTCGCCTTCCAGTCGACCAACGAGGATTCATTCGACTGGCCTGAAGGACTCGACCACGAAGACTCACTCGACCACCAGGAGGTCAAGAGGCACTCTGCACTGCAACGGCCTGTAATCAAGTAGACTTTATGATAGTAAAGGCCTTTATGTGGGGCGTTACCAGTAACGCCCCAGACTTAACTCACCTTAAACCCTCTCCTACGTGGGCTGGCTGGGGTCCTGGCGCACTCTATATAAGCCACCCCCCTCCACAGGCAGAGGGGTTCGGCACCTTGTAATTCATACATTCATAATCCACTCGACCGCCTCCGGGCTCCGAGACGTAGGGCTGTTACTTCTTCCGAGAAGGGCCTGAACTCGTACATCCTTTGTGCTTACAACCTCTCCATAGCTAGGACCTTGCCTCTCCATACCTACCCCCACTCTACTGTCAGGCTTAGAACCACGACA
>NW_021288081.1:0-1198 GCF_002162155.2 Triticum dicoccoides
AAAAAAAATTCAGAGTGTGCTTTTCCCTTGTTTACGTGCCGCGCCGTGATTTTGTTAGTGTTCTAGGCTCGCGTCTCTAGCACAGTCTAGCCTAGGACCAGCACAGTACCGTCGTTGAGCGTTTATTCAACTTTGCATCTCTGAATTGATTATTGCTGACCCTTTTTGCTACCATATTATAAGCCTTCCCAGCTCCACATACATCTACGTCGTGCGTTTGACTCTCCCTGGTAATCGCTCTATCCAAGCTTTGAGAGTTTTTGACTACAACGGTTGCCGATCACCGCCTGCTGCTGGGTAAGAACTGGTAAGAATTTGAGATTTGCTTGACGGATTTGTGACACCCACCACCACCACTTGTTCGTAGTCTGTAGGATCATATTCTTGTGTGTTTCTATTGCTGCTAACCATGCCAGGATCACAAGCCGATGAGGTTGACTGGGAGAATTTATCGAACAAGGAGCTTCATGATAAGTTTCAGCAAATCATGACTGAACAGGTGCAAGATGTGCTGAACAATTTTGAAGAGGCCATGGAGAAGATCACTGGCTTTGAGAAGACGTTCGAAACAAAGCTCGATAACAAGTTTAATGAATTGCTCGCGCGTCTTCCACCACCACCACCCGCTGCACCTAACGCACCTCTCCAACAACAACAACAACGACTACCTCCACGTCGCGAAGCAGACCTCCGCCGAGCAAGCCGTGTTCCTCTTGCGTTTGGCCAAACTGTTGGTGCTGCTGTTGATAATTCTGTGGCTCCTGCTGCTGATGCGGAGGAGGATGATTATGTGGGAGATTATGAGGATGAGATTGATCAAAATCAACACTACGTGCAGCCACCTGTACCACCACCAGCAGGTCGACCTCAGGTATATATTCGTAATGGTAGGCCTGCACCACCACCTCAGGTACGAGATGATGTCCATATTCCTAAACTGAAATTGAATATTCCACCATTTGAGGGTAGATATGTTCCTGATATATATCTTACTTGGGAGTTAGAAACTGAACAACGATTTACATGTTTACAATATCCTGAGGAGAGACGAGTTGCTGCTGCCGTTTGTGCTTTCACTAGTTTTGCATGTGTATGGTGGTCTGAACATTGTAGATTATATCCTATTCCAACTACTTGGGCTGCTTTGAAAACTGCTATGCGTACGCGTTGGGTTCCACCATATTATCAACGTGAATTG
>NW_021288082.1:0-966 GCF_002162155.2 Triticum dicoccoides
ATAACCCTCTCTACTATTTTGCACATGCCATGTGGGTGAAATGATGATACCATGCCAAGTTTCAACATTTTCAGAGTTCATTTTGTAGTGATTTTCAATTTCACGGTTATTTAGATCTCTAAATAAATCAGTAAATGACTGAAAATAGCAAATGATGTTAGAAAGTGTTGAAAATTGATGACGTCGCTTTGAATGGTGCATACGGAACTCAAAAAAAGTCTGGAGTTCAAATAAGTTTTAAAAAATGAAGTGCCCGTGTAACAGATGAGTTCTCATCCGAAACCCTGATACTCCAAAAGAGATTTTCCATTTTGTACACGAAGAGCGTCCAGTTTTTGTCGTAACCCTCTCTGCTATTTTGCACATGCTATGTGGGTGAATGATGATACCATGCCAAGTTTCAACATTTTCAGAGTTCATTTTGTAGTGATTTTCAATTTCATGGTCATTTAGCTCTGTAAACAAATCGGTAAATGACTGAAAAATAGCAAATCATGTTAGAAAGTGTTGAAAATTGATGACATCTCTTTAAATGGTGCATAGGAACACAAAAACAATGTATGGAGTTCAAATAAGTTTAAAAAAATAAAGTGCCCGTGTAACAGACGAGTTCTCGTCCGAAACCCTGATACTCCGAAAGACATTGTCCAGTTTGTACACGAAGCGCGTCCAGTTTTTGCCATAACCCTCTCTACTATTTTGCACATGCCATGTGGGTGAAATGATGATACCATGACAAGTTTCAACATTATCAGAGTTCATTTTGTAGTGATTTTCAATTTCACGGTCATTTAGCTCTCTAAATAAATCGGTAAATGACTGAAAATAGCAAATGATGTTAGAAAGTGTTGAAAATTGATGACGTCACTTTGAATGGTGTATAGTGTATACGGAACTCAAAAAAAGTCTGGAGTTCAAATAATTTTAAAAAAATGAAGTGCCCGTGTAACAGATGAGTTCTCATCC
>NW_021288083.1:0-1216 GCF_002162155.2 Triticum dicoccoides
TTCATAAATTTCGTCCCGAGGCTATTTTAGGTGCTGCGTCACCTTATTATTGGGCCAGGCCCATGTAATTTCGAAATACATAAGTATAGGCTATTTTTAGAGTCCGTATGTGTGGGGAAACAAGAGATAGGGTTGATTTCGGACCCCTCCACCAAGGGCCACGAAATTCCCCCCTCTTCCTCCATATATACAGCCCTTAGGGCATCGTTTAGACTTTGGGTTTTGTTTAGATTAAAAGTTCGCCATAGCTGCAACTTCACGTACTTCGTTTGTGTTCAACGACCAGACAAAGGCGTCACAGAACCCCACCTTGATCAATAAAGCTTTCATCTTATATTCGCAATATCTAGATTGCAATCTTAGTTTCTTGCTTGTTCTTCGTTTGCTCGCAGGAAACAGACCCTCGTGGTCAGGTTGATCGTGCTCCGGCGTGGTCAATAACCTCTCGGAGTTGGTTTAGCGATTGCTAAGGCGCGACGTCCTCGCACGTTCGTAGTCGGATCGTCAAAGTCGACTTCCACCAAAGCGAAATCCACCATCTCATCGAAAGACGGGACACCTTTGCCTCTATCATCGTGATACTAAATTTCTTAGCCACTTTTGGAGATGTTTATGGGCTAAGTTGGGGACTAAACTGCTTTTTAGTACTACTTGTCACCCCCAAACTGATGGACAAACTGAAGTAGTCAATAGAACGTTGTCTACTATGCTTAGGGCTGTTTTGAAGAATAATAAGAAAATGTGGTGATGAGGACATGACTACCTTGGATATGACCAAAAATATTGCATATATGCATATTTGTCAGGTGATTTCTAGTGCAAACTATTCAATAATCTATTTATGTTATCCAGAACAAAAATACTTCACACACTTTTGTGTTTTGTCTAATTGCAGGTGTATGGGACATTTGTACAATCCACATATGAAGATAAGGAAGAAAGAGATGTTTATTTGCTGTCCAAAAAGTTCTCTCACGTCACTTTTGGCCCAAGAGAAGATAGAGTCCAAGTCTCTCACGTTCTGGATTCAGATTCGGACTGCACAGACACACCTGACTCAAAACGGACACAAGTTTTTCATACGGACTCTGAATTGGGTGATTCTTTTTTTGTTGGAAACTAGATTTCGTGCACTTTCCAACCCAATTGGAATCACCTTCAAATTCGTCCGGAGCGTTGAGTTGTGGACGAAACAATCTGATGCTGCAGCAGAATC
>NW_021288084.1:0-1026 GCF_002162155.2 Triticum dicoccoides
TTTGTAATATCTTGCTCCTCGGAGCCTATTGCATAAATACTTGAGTCATAGAGTCATGTTGTGATGCCATGTTGTATTTGCACATATCGAGCATATTGTGTGTATGTTTGAAATGCTTGGTATGTGTGGGATCTGACCATCTAGTTGTTTATCTTTAGTAGCCTCTCTTACGGGGAAATGTCTCCTAGTGTTTCACTGAGCCATGGTAGCTTGCTACTGCTCCGGAACACTTAGGCTGGCCGGCATGTGTCCTTCTTCGTTCCTGTGTCTGTCCCTTCGGGGAAATGTCACGCGATGAATACCAGAGTCCTGTTAGCCCGCTACAGCCCGGTTCACCGGAGTCCTGCTAGCCCAGTGCTACAGCCTGGATTCACTCGCTGATGACCGACACGTTCGATGCTGGGTCATGGGTGCCTGTCCCTGTAAGTCTGTGCCACTTTGGGTTTACGACTAGCCATGTCAGCCCGGGCTCCTTATCATATGGATGCTAGCGACACTGTCATATACGTGTGCCAAAAGGCGTAAACGGTCCCGGGCAAAGGTAAGGCGCCACCCGTGGGAATACCATGCGTGAGGCCGCAAAGTGATATGAGGTGTTACATGCTAGATCGATGTGGCATTGAGTCGGGGTCCTGACAGCGTTGGTATCAGAGCTTGACTGCCTGTAGGTTTACCAAGCCAAACTGGTCGAAGTTGAGTCTAGAAATTCTTTAGTTATATGTAGGGGAATTGATTGTGGGATGGAACGTAAGGCTCTTTTTACTCCTTTACCTCATGCCCTTCTGATCTGAGTCATCATCTTCTCTTCTACGGGGATTAAGAACTAGGCTATCCCTTCTTTCTATTAGGATCACGTGTTACTAATCAGTGGACTTATAAGATTGTTGGATTTAAGTCTCAGTTCAGTTCCTACTACTTCCGTATGTTAATTGTTGATCTCGAAACCTTGATATTGTGCTTCTGAGTGGTTATGCCACCATTTTTGTGAATGTCTCAAATCTTTTCTGAGCATTTACAGCCGTTATG
>NW_021288085.1:0-1368 GCF_002162155.2 Triticum dicoccoides
TGCAGCCGTCCTCAGGAACTGAGTTCTGTGTTTGTGATCCATGATTCAGCTACTACCACGCATTGGGCCCGAAACCAATGGACCCTCTTGGCTTCTTGATCACCCTTGTCCTCTGTCCAGGAGTTGCAAGTAGTTTCTGGTGTTTGTAGTATGCTGGAGGCCGTGGGCAGCGCTGACCGTAGGGGTGGGCTGTGATGCGGTAGGCACGTGGCACGGTGTACCGGGCGCCCGTTTGGTGTCTCGGGAACCCTGTTCACATCGTTTGGGGCTGTGAGCGAAACTCCGGCCGGATCTCCTCATGGATGGAACCCGAATAGGCGATAAACCTGGACTAGAGACTTAGGTGATTAGGTAGGTCGTGGCCGACACCCACGTTGGGCTTCCACTTGAAGGTTGCCGAGTACATGTCGTGTAAACGGCGGTAAGTGGTGAGAGCGTGTGTGAAGAAGCACACCCCTGCAGGGTTAACCTAATCTATTCGAATAGCCGTGTCCGTGGAAAAGGACTTCTGGGTTGCTTATATCAGTTCATAGACAAGTGAAAGTGGATACTCTAAAATACGCAAGATAAGCGTGAGTGTTATGGATGGCGTTCTCGTAGGGAGACGGGAGCGGATCCATAGTGGTGTATTGATATGGTGAATATGTGGACTCGTGTGCGCCACCTCAAAAAAGTTACTCGCAGTCGTAGTTCAGGATAGCCACCGAGTCAAAGCTGGCTTGCTGCAGTTAAACCCCACCATCCCTTTGTTGATAATGATGCATATGTAGATAGTTCTGATGTATGTCTTGCTGGGTACATTTGTACTCACGTTTGCCTATTTTATGTTTTTGCAGAGAGACTTCAGTCTCACTAGTATTTCCGCGTGGTCTTCGACGTTTAGCTTGTTACCTCAGCTACGATCTTGTGCCTCGGCAGGATTTGGTAGATAGTCAGGCTTCTCAGCCTTTTTCATTTATAGATGTCTGTACTCAGACATGATAGCTTCCGCTTGTGCTTGATTTGTATGCTCTGAATGTTGGGTCATGAGACCCATGTTTGTAATATCTCGCTCCTCGGAGCCTATTGAATAGATTACTTGAGTCATAGAGTCATGTTGTGATGCCATGTTGTATTTGCACATATCGAGCATATTGTGTGTATGTTATTGAAATGCTTGGTATGTGTGGGATCTAACCATCTAGTTGTTTATCTTTAGTAGCCTCTCTTACGGGGAAATGTCTCCTAGTGTTTCCACCGAGCCATGGTAGCTTGCTACTGCTCCGGAACACTTAGGCTGGCCGGCATGTGTCCTTCTTCGTTCCTGTGTCTGTCCCTTCGGGGAAATGTCACGCGGTGAATACCGGAGTCCTGTTAGCCCGCTACAGC
>NW_021288086.1:0-2463 GCF_002162155.2 Triticum dicoccoides
AGAGGGCTAGGGTTACACAGAGTCGGTCACAATGGTAGGAGATATTCATATCCGTATCGCCAAGCTTGCGTTCCACGCCAAGGAAAGTCCCATCCGGACACGGGACGGAGTCTTCAATCTTGTATCTTCATAGTCTTGGAGTCCGGCAGACGGTGATAGTTCGGCTATTCGGACACCCCCTAGTCCAGGACTCCCTCAGCTAGGGTTTACATGGATTCAGTTACAAGGAAGGAAACACAATATCCGGATCCCCAAGCTTGCCTTCCACGCAACGGAGAGTCCCATCCGGACGCGGGCCGAAGTCTTGAGTCTTGTATCTTCACGCTTCAATAGTCCGGACGATGTATACAGTCCGGCTGTCCGGATACCCTCTAATCCAGGACTCCCTCAATCCCCCCTCCGGCAGGGTGCCGGAACGGGCTCTCGAGAGGTTTTTGGTGGCTATTGAGGCTTGCGCGGCGGAACTCCCGATCTATTGTTCTCTTCGATGGTTTTAGGGTATATGGACTTATAAAGGCGAAAGAAGTCAGTCACGAGAGCCATGAGGGGCCCACGAGGGTGGAGGGCACGCAAGGGGGGTGGGCGCACCCCCTGCCTCGTGGCCTCCTCGAAGCTTCCCTGACTTCAGCTCCACGTTTCTTGGATCACGTTCGTTCCAAAAATCATGCTCCTGAAGGTTTCATTCCGTTTGGACTCCGTTTGATATTCCTTTTCTTCGAAGCACTGAAATAGGCAAGAAAGCATCAATTTGGGCTGGGCCTCCGGTTAATAGGTTAGTCCCAAAAATAATATAAAAGTGCTTAGTAAAGCCCATAAACATTCAAAACAGATAATATTATAGCATGAATGCTTCATAAATTATAGATATGTTGGAGAAGTATCAGCATCCCCAAGCTTAATTCCTGCTCGTCCTCGAGTAGGTAAATGATAAAATAACTAATTTATGAAGTGTGAATGCTAGCAGGTGACAAGTTTGACCAATGATAATTTCTAGCATGATTATATGTCATAACAGTCGTTCATGTCATCAAACTTCTCAAGATCAAGTATGAAGCTATTCACATGTTAAAGCATAGACCATAAACTTTCTTGAAAACTAGCAAACTTCATTCTCAATCATCAAACAATTACAATTCATCTTATTTTCAGGAAGGGTCTATGTCAGAGCTTTGATTCAGCAAACTTCACATAGTCAACTATCATATAGTCTTTTGCTATGTCTTGAGCTTGCGTTGGTTTTTATCGAAGAGGAGAGGATGATGCAGAAAGTGTAGCGTAAGTATTTTCCTCAGTTTTGAGAACCAAGGTATCAATCCAGTAGGAGGCTCCTCAAAAGTCCCACGCACCTACACAAACAAGCCAAGAACTCGCAAGCAACGCAATAAAGGGGTTGTCAATCCCTTCACGGCCACTTGCGAAAGTGAG
This sequence comes from Triticum dicoccoides, assembly GCF_002162155.2. Taxonomy (NCBI): domain Eukaryota; kingdom Viridiplantae; phylum Streptophyta; class Magnoliopsida; order Poales; family Poaceae; genus Triticum; species Triticum dicoccoides. The sequence continues at coordinate 1,426 of NW_021288086.1, forward strand.
ATCTAATAAAGATAGTATGATAAGATAAATATATTTTTGGTATTTTATAATATAGATGCAAAAAGCAAAGATGCAAATAAAAGTAGATTGAAAGCAAATATGATAAGAGATAGACCCAGGGGCCATAGGTTTCACTAGTGGCTTTTCTCAAGATAGCATAAGTATTATGGTGGGTGAACAAATTACTGTCGAGCAATTGATAAAAAAGCGCATAGTTATGAGATTATCTAGGCATGATCATGTATATAGGCATCACGTCCATAACAAGTAGATCAACTCCTGCCTGCATCTACTACTATTACACCACACATCGACCGCTATCCAGCATGCATCTAGAGTATTAAGTTCATAAGAACAGAGTAACGCATTAAGCAAGATGACATGATGTATAGGGATAAACTCAAGCAATATGATATAAACCCCATCTTGTTATCCTAGATGGCAACAATACAATACGTGCCTTGCAACCCCTTCTGTCACTGGGTAAGGACACCACAAGATTGAACCCAAAACTAAGCACTTCTCCCACGACAAGAAAGATCAATCTAGTAGGCCAAACCAAACTGATAATTCGAAGAGACTTGCAAAGATAACTCAATCATACATAAAAGAATTCAGAGAAGATTCAAATATTGTTCATAGATAAACATGATCAGAAACCCACAATTCATCGGATCTCAACAAACACACTGCAAAAAGAGTTTACATCGAATAGATCTCCACAAGAGAGGGGGAGAACATTGTATTGAGATCCAAAAGAGAGAAGAAGCCATCTAGCTAATAACTATGGAACCGTAGGTCTGTGGTAAACTACTCACAACTCATCGGAGGGGCAAGGATGTTGATGTAGAAGCCCTCCATGGTCGATTCCCCCTTCGGCAGAGTGTCGGCGAAGGCTCCAAGATGGGATCTCACGGATACAGAAGGTTACGGTGGTGGAAACTGTGTTTCATGGTTCCCCTGGATGTTTTTGGGGTACGTAGATATATATAGGAGGAAGAAGTACGTCGGTGGCCGCCCGAGGGGCCCACGAGACAG
>NW_021288087.1:0-1131 GCF_002162155.2 Triticum dicoccoides
AACCACATGGTGGGCCCATAACCCACAGTTCCACAGGATCGAAACCTGACTCTCCTGCACCCCCTCTTCCCAAGGTTGTTCCTCGCGTGCGGCCTCGTATGTAATTCACGGGCCACCGTCCTAAGTGATCTATTCTGGTAGCAGACGCAATACTCAATCTCATTGCTCTGGACCCCTTTCGCATGTTGTTTCAGACATCGAACAATGGCCTATCCGTTTGAAACTTCTCATGGTACCTTCTTACTTTACTCTCGATATTTTCTTAAGTTCAATTCGAGAGTTACTTCCTACCCCATTCCCCGATGTTATCTACCAAATAGTCAACCTTGCCGAGGCCCGTTCTCCCGGAATACTCCCCCTTTATTCTTTCGTTAGTACGATGGAGTTTCTGAAGAAAGGATGCCGACTTCATCTTAATGACCTAAAGCAGAAAAATGAAGACATCAATGTAATGGATCGACCTCTTCGAGAAGGGCAACCAGAGACGAGAAGATTCGTTAGGATTTCGTAACCAGACCTTTCCCCTAGTCCCCCTCTTAAATCTCGGGACGAGATTTCTTGTAGTGGAGGAGAATTGTGACGCCCGGGTAATTAAGCTACAATAAACCCCTGCTAATGAAGCCACGTCACCTCGGTTACTGTTGCTAATCTTGTGTTAGTTCAGAACCCATCCAAATTCAAAATTTAATTGAAGACAAACAATAAAAGTTTTTAATTATCAAATCTAAAATGTTCAAATCGTAGCAAATAAAACATAGATGGTTATGGTGGTGAAACCACATTTTTATAAAATGTTTAAATGCTCAAAGGAAAATAAAACAGCAGCAAAAGAATTTAATTAAATGCCTTTTGTATTTTGTAAAATATTAAACTATTTTATTTAGCTGTCCAAATTAATGTGACAGTGGTATCTTTAACACACCATATTTAGGTGTTGTTCTCACATTCTTCAAAATTGAAATAAATTAATAATTTAATAAAACCGAAAGGAATAAATAAAAGAAAAGAAATAAAATATAAAAACAAACTATCAAAAAAAAAAACCCCCAAACCCCCGGGCCAACCGACCCAGCTAGCCAATCGGCCGGCCCAGTCGGCCAGCCCACCCCGGCCGGCCCACCTCTCCCTGCA
>NW_021288088.1:0-905 GCF_002162155.2 Triticum dicoccoides
CATGAAAGTACTAGGTGCATTAGTTAACCCAAAAGGCATGACTAACCACTCATATAATCCAAACTTAGTTTTAAATGCTGTTTTCCATTCATCTCCCAATTTCATACGAATTTGATGGTAGCCACTACGCAAATCAACTTTGGAGAATATTGTAGAGCCACTCAATTCATCAAGCATATCATCTAGCCTAGGAATAGGATGACGATAACGAATAGTAATATTATTAATGCCTCTACAATCAACACACATACATGATGTACCATCCTTTTTCGGCACTAGAATAATAGGAATAGCACAAGGACTAAGGGATTCGCGTATATAACCTTTGTCGAGAAGCTCTTGTACTTGACGCATAATCTCCTTCGTCTCCTCTGGATTGGTACGGTATGGTGCACGGTTTGGCAGTGAAGCACCGGGAATTAAGTCAATCTGATGCTCAATCCCTCGAATAGGCGGTAATCCTGGTGGCACGTCTTGTGGAAAAACGTCAGCGAACTCCTGCAAAATGTTAGTGACAGCAGGAGGCAAAGAGGAAGGCACGTCCTCGAATGAAAATAATGCCTCTTTGCACACAAAAGCATAGCAAATAGATTTGCTGAAATCTAGCTCATCAATATCAGATTTGGTGGCAAATAAACATGCACTTTTCAATTTAATTTCAGAAGCAACACTAGATGGTTTATTATTAGGCTTCATTTGTTGCTCAAATTCTTTTGCCACAATCTGATTTTCACTCTTATTCTTCTCCTGTTGTGCTTTATTAGCTCTATTAATATCATCTTTCAAAATGGAATCAGGAGTCATAGGAAGCAAAGTAATATTTTTATCCTTATGAACAAGAGTATAGTGATTGTTTCTACCATGGTGTACAGAATTTTTATCAAATTGCCATGGTCTACCAAGTA
>NW_021288089.1:0-1242 GCF_002162155.2 Triticum dicoccoides
CGATATACAACCATCACCAAACAATGTGCAACAATATGATGCATGCATGAAACATGGCAATATGAGTGTGTTGGGCTAATGCAACTAAAACCAGAAGGGTTTGAACAAATTTGAATCAAGGATTCAAATTTCAAATTCAAATATGGCCTTTTAAAGTGCTTTTCCTTGTTCTGCTTAAAACATCAATTTAACTTGTTTGATCATGCATGAAAATAGTACAGATGGATAGATTGGATTTTTCTGATCATTTTTCATATATAATTTGTCCAATTTGGAGTTACAGAATAAAAGTTATGAATTTTTGAAGTTTAAATAATATTCTGGAATTTCCTGATTTAATTTAAATCCAGAAATATAAATATTGCGCCAGCATGACGTCAGCATGACGTCAGTGGTCAACTGCGGCTGGCTGGAGTCAAACCTGACGTGTGGGGCCCACACGTCAGTGACAGGGGGGTTAAACAGAGTTAATTTAATCCTAATTAGGGGTTAGTGGCGCTGGGGCCCACTGGTCAGTGTCAGGGGGTTAACTAACAGTGGTTAGCGCTAATCCTAATTAGCTACAGGGCTGGGCCCACCTGTCAGGGACTCAGGGGGGGTCCTGCCGTGGTCAAGTGGGTCAAACCCACCGGCGACATGACGCCGGCGAGGCCCGAGACGGCGGCGCGATGCGGAATCGCACTACAGGGCACGGGCGAGGCCGTGCTTGGGCTCGTTGGAGAGCCCTTGTTCCCGCGCATCGAATGGTGGTGGTGGCCGTGCCGGAGGTGGCCGGAATCGACGGCGGCGAGCTCGGCTGCGGCCGCCGGGGTTCGGTCGTGCACGGAAACGGGGTTGGAGCTCGAAGGCGAGCTAAGCGAGGCGCTAGGGATACTCTACGGGGCCTTACGAACCTGTTGGACTCGCCGGGGTGACCAAATGGTCACCGGAGCTGCGTCGACGGCGAGCTCGGCGACGGCGGAGGTTCGGCCGTGGTGGGGAGGAGGCTACGGTGAGGGAACGAGGGGGAGGAGAGGGGGAAACGGTGGCGTAGCTCACCGCGGTTGCAGTGGGCGTCGAAGCGGGCTCGGGGACGCGCTGGAGACGGCGAATCGACGGCGACGGTGGTCGGAGCCCGAGGAGGGGAACGGCGACGTGGCGGCGATGCAGGGCTTCCGGAGGCCCGTGGAGCGGTGGGGAGGAAGAGGGGGTCGAGGCGGAGCTCCTGAGCTAGTCGGGGGAGCGAGGGGTGGCCGGAGACGG
>NW_021288090.1:0-2122 GCF_002162155.2 Triticum dicoccoides
GGGCTGTAGCACTGGGCTAACAGGACTCCGGGGAAACCGGGCTATAGCAGGCTAGGCAGGACTCCGGAACTCTCCGCGTGACATTTCCCCGAAGGGACAGACATAGGAACGAAGTGAAACACATGCCGACCAGTCAAGTGTCCTGAGCAGTAGTGCTGGGCTAGTAGGACTCCGGTGAACCGGGCTATAGCGGACTACTATGGCTCAAGGAGCACTAGACTACATTTCCCCATAAGAGAGGCTGCCAAGGATAAACAACTAGATTGTCGGATCCCACACATACCAAGCATTTCAATCATACACACAATATGCTCGATATGTGCAAATACAACATGGCATCACAACAAAACTCTACAACTCAAGTACTTTTATTTAAAGGCTCCAGAGAGCCATACATAACATGTTCATACAGGTAGGGGTCACATGACCCAACACTCAAGTCATACAAGCATACAAGCACATGCGGAAGCAAATAGTCTGAGTACAGACACTAGAAAGCAAGAAGGCTTCTCGAAGCCTGTCTATCTACATAGGGCCCTCCATGGCCAGGATCACCACCTGGGTGGCAAGTCACTCATCGACGTCAAGATCTACATAAAACCCATCGGAGGGGGCGGTGTTGTCGTCTGAAAACAGTAATTAAGCAAACATGAGTACAAAGGTACTCAGCAAGTCTTACATCAGAACCTACTATACATGCTCATTATCAAGAAGGTGGTGGAGTTGTTGCAGCAAGCCAGCTTTGACTCTTGGCTAAGCTATCCTACGAGACTCCACTAGTAAAATAGTTGTTGCACATGAGTCCACTAATCACCAACACAATACTCCATCGGGGATCCTCCCTCGTCATCCTACGAGAGGGCCATCCTCGGTACTCACACTTATCTTGAGTCTTTTAGTAGTATCCATTAACTTGTCTATGAACTGTATAGGCAACCAAGTAGTCCTTTACCGCGGACGCGGCTATTCGAATAGATGATGTTAACCCTGCAGGGGTGTACTTCTTCATACACGCTTTCACCACTTACCGCCGTTTACACGACATGTACTCGGCAACCTTCAAGCGGAAGCCCAACGAGGGTGTCGGCCACGGCCTACCTAAACACTCAAGTCTCTAGTCCAGGTTTATTGCCTATCCAGGTTCCATCCGCAGGGAGTCCGGCCGAGGTTTCCACATACGGCCCCGAACGATGTGAACAGGGTCCCGAGATGCCAAACGGGCACCCAGCATACCCGGCCACGGTGTATCTACCGCAACATAGCCCACCCCTAGGGTCAGTGCTACGCACGGACGCCAACACATAACCTACAAACACCAGAAACTATTTGCAACTCCTGGACAGAGTACTAGGGTGATCAAGAAGTCGAGAGGGTCCATTGGTTTCAGGCCCAACGTATGGTAGTAACTGAATCTTAAATCACACATACAGATCTCAGTTCTTATGGACGTCAATGAAACAACCCACCATGTACTCCTACATGGCCTCTCATCGATACCTTTACCAAAACATGTTCAACACATTCCTCACATTACCGACATAATCATTTCACACTAGCCCATCACCCAGATGAACCAGACCTGACACAACTCTAAGCATAGCAGGCATAGCAAGGTAGGAAACACAAACATGGCTCAATCAACTCCTACACATGCTAGTGGGTTTCATCTAGTTACTGTGGCAATGACAGGTCATGCAGAGGATAAGGGTTCAACTACCGTAGCACACAGCAGTTTGAAACGATGTTGTCTTAATGCAGTAAATGAGAGCAGAGGCGAGAACATGGGATTGTATCGATATGATCAATGGGGCTGCTTGCCTGATGGAGTGGTAGTAGGGTACTGCCCTTCAGTTGGACACTCGGAGATATCCTCGGAGGCAGAACCTACCACGAAGGACACACAGAACATAATCAACACATGACAATATGCAACAATATGATGCATGCTATGACATGGCAAAATGATGTGTCCTGCCTAATGCAATGTGAAACAAGTTGAAATGGGTCCATTTGAATCAAAGATTCAAATGAAGGTTAAAGTTCTTATCCATAATAAGTGTATTAGCTTGTTTCACCTAAACAGCAAGGTTAAAGTGGTTTGTCATGCATGAAAACATTACAG
>NW_021288091.1:0-2359 GCF_002162155.2 Triticum dicoccoides
CTTGAGTCATGGCTAAGGCTTCACCAGGAGCAGCTGGCTAGGCTTTGCGCTTCTGCTTCCGACTGGAATTCCCTCCTCTGGTTTCTTGGGCGACTGTTTTGTGCTCGCCACTCTGGAGTCGGTCCTCCTCTTCACCATTAGCATACTTGGTGGCAATCTCCATCATCCGACTCAGAGACATATCCCCGGTCCGACCGAACTTTAGGTTCAATTCTCGATACTTGACGACTTCCTTGAAGGCACAAACTGCTTGGTGATCTGACACATTCTCCACTGTCTGGTGCAACATGATCCATCTCTGGATATAATCCGTCAAAGTTTCATTCGGCTTCTGCACACAGGATTGCAACTCTGTTAACCCTGCTAGCCATTTGCATGTTCCTTCAAAGGTTCTAACAAACACTCGGGCAAGTTCCTCCCAACTATATATGGTGCCGAGTGCTAACTGATTCAACCACGCTCTGGCCGAGCCCTCCAACATCAGAGGAAGGTGCTTCATGGCCACTTCATCATTGCCGCCGCCAATCTGAACAGCCACTCGGTAGTCCTCAAGACAAGTGTCAGGCTTGGACTCACCATTGAACTTGCTGACTCCAGTCGCCAACCTGAAGTTGGGAGGAATCACTGCAGCCCTGATGGCTCTGCTGAAACACTCTGGGCCTGAGACATGCACTCTACTGCCAGTCGGATTATCTCTGTCATGACCTTCACTTTGAGTTCTGTTCCTGTAAACTAGACCCTGAACGAGAATAGATCTCGCATCAAAGCCCGGCTCTCGAGGGTCGACTGGAATCCTTCGCCCACCACTGTGAGGGCGTCTGTCATCGTGCTGCCGAGGCACGTATGACCCACTCCTTGGGGGAGGTGCGGGCACTCGACGATGATCATCGTGATCGAGTCGGTGATCATACTGCTCAAGGTTTCTGTATTGATCTTGCTGATCTCCACGTCCCTCACGCCTCGGAGGCGATCTTGGGCTGTGAGCCGACTGAACTGTGTCTGCCATCACAGATTTGCTATGAATCCTATTCCGCGACTGAGACACTGCTGTGTTCTGCTCTCCCGTGGCCCGGAGTAAAGCCCAGATATGCATCAAACCTCTGCCAGCTTCTGACTGGGAGGGTTGAATCGACTCTGCTATTCGGGCTGCAACTGTAAGTTTCTGAATCAAAGTTCAGTATACCTGAGTTGGAGGCAGAAAAAGTTGTCGTCGACTGGACTCAGGATCCCGTTGGCAAGCACGCTCGTCGAGTGCGTGCGGGAGGTTCTCCAGTCGAATGCGCTCAGCCAAGTTGGCCATGCGCACCTCCTCCAAGGCCCGGGCCTCAGGGGTTTCTCCAACGATAGGAGTGTGAAGTGCATCCATGTTACGGCGGCGAAGCTCTTCCCTCTGCTGCGAAGAGAGAGGCTAGGGGCGGTACTCCTCGTGGACGTGCGACGGATCGCTGCCGCCATCGCCACCGTCATCGCGGGGGAAGCCAGGAGGACTGCATGGTCCGTTGACCATCAGGACTTCCACCGCCGGATCACTGCGGTCGCACTCGGACGAAGTCCCGATGGAGCCAGTCGAACAGGCCGTAGAGAGTTCCGTCAGGCTCGATTGCCGCGACTTGTGGGGTGGCCGACTGGCGAGCCACCGCGTGCCTCACCCACCGCTGGAGCCGCGACCGACCGGAATGCTTGCGCCGGCAGACGGAGGGAGCGAGGACACCACATGAGCCGACCGATATTGGGCCGACGGTTGCCGAAGAAGAACGTCGCAGACGCACGCGCGAAAGTGCGTCGCCCCGTGGAGGGGGGGCGCCTCCACGTCAAGTGGAGCCTCTTGGAGCCAGGCGGAATCATCGGCAACGAAAACGAGTGCGCCGAGACGGATCTCGCGGCCCTCGGCCATTCCTCCCCCGGAAACCATGATGATGGGAATCGGAAAATTTTGCAACCTCACCAAAAAGTCGCTAAGTCACCTGCCCCAAGGTGGGAGCCAACTGTCGTGGTACTAAGACTGATAGTAGAATAGGGGGGTTAGTATGGAGAGGCAAGATCCTAGCTATGGCGAAGTTGTACACACGAGTTTTACGAGTTCGGGCCCTTCTCGGAAGAAGTAACAGCCCTACGTCTCGAAGCCCGGAGGCGGTCGAATGGATTAGGTATGTGTGTTTACAGGGGTGCGAACCCTTGGTCCAGAGGAGGGAGGTGGCTTATATAGAGTGCGCCAGGACCCCAGCTCCCCTCCGTTACACAGGGTTCAATGTAAATAAAGAGAGAGAGCGTTACAAGTAACGTCTGTAATAAAGTGCTATCAATGATCATTAAGTATACGAGTAAACGCCCGACCATTGCTGCGCGGAGTGGCTTTAGG
>NW_021288091.1:6837-8925 GCF_002162155.2 Triticum dicoccoides
GCACGCTCCCATCCCTCTGTCGAGGACGAAGACGACAGAGGAGGCCAGTGGCCTGGGCCGGCGCTGGCTGCTGGGCCGGCCAGGCCGCACAGGAGCTGGGCCGCAGGTAAGTTTCTCCTCTTTTTCTGTTTTCTAATTTTTCTGACATTTGTTTTGATTTAATTAAAATATTAAATCATTTTATTACCTTATGCCAATTTTTGCAGGAGCTAGCTATATTATTCCAGAGCTCCCCAACAGGTGGCATAATTTTTGGACATATATTAATATATATAACTAATATATTTCCGATGCAAATAATTATCGGATTAATCCAAATGGCCAAAATTAAATATCCATGAGCTCCTAGAATATTTGTTTGATTTTTACCTCTGACCAATATTTTCAGAGAGCAACATGAACATTTCCTTGGACCTTTTTGGAGCAATTTTTATTTGGGTCATTTCCAAAAATGATTCTGAGGGTTTCACAAATCCCCATTTCAAATTAAATGGAATTTAAACATGATGCACAAATGACTAGCTAGTCTAGGTCATACCAGACTAGGGATGTGACAACTTGCCCCCACTTGAAAGAATCTCGTCCCGAGATTCAGGGGTCGACGGAAAGAAAGCGGGGTACTCCAGTCAAAGACGATCTTCTCGCTCCCAAGTAGCTTCTCTCTCGGAATGATGAGACCACTGAACTTTGAGAAACTTGATGTTCTGACGTCGGGTAACACGCTCTGCTTGATCAAGAATGCAAACCAGGTACTCTCGGTAGGTGAGGTTATCTTGGAGATCAAGCGTTTTGTGGTCCACTCCGCGGATAGGATCCGAGAAGCAACGCCTGAGTTGAGAGACGTGGAAGACATCATGAACTCGAGAAAGATGTGGGGGTAGTTCCAACTGGTAGGCAACCTCTCCTCATTTAGCGAGAATGCGAAAGGGACCAATGTAACGAGGAGCCAACTTGCCCTTGATACCGAAACGATGGGTACCCTTCAAAGGAGTAACCCGAAGGTAAGCTTGGTCGCCAATTTCGTAAGTCATATCCTTATGATGACGATCGTACTGGCTTTTCTGACGAGACTGGGCTGTTTTCAAATTCCCACGAATGATGCGAACTTGCTCTTCTGCCTCCTGGATCATGTCCGGTCCAAAGAATTGTCTTTCACCGGTTTCTGACCAGTTCAAAGGTGTTCGACATCTTCGTCCATAGAGAACCTCAAAAGGAGCTTTCTTGAGGCTGGATTGATAGCTATTGTTATAAGCAAACTCGGCAAAAGGAAGACATTTCTCCCAATCCATACCGAGTGAGATAATGCAAGCTCTAAGCATGTCTTCGAGAATTTGGTTGACCCGTTCCACCTGACCACTCGACTGAGGGTGGAAAGTGGTACTGAAGGAAAGATGGGTTCCCATGGCAGTTTGGAAACTCTCCCAGAAATGAGAAGTGAAAAGACTGCCACCGTCTGAATTGATCTCTAGTGGAACACCATGGAGTGATACTATTCGAGAAATATATAAGTCAGCGAGCTGACTAGCAGTGATACTCTCTCGAACAGGTAGGAAGTGAGCCACTTTGGAAAGACCATCAATGACTACGAAGATAGCATTATTCCCTCTCTTGGTCCTGGGAAAGCCGGTGATGAAGTCCATACCAACTTTATCCCATTTCCATTCAGGAATAGCTAAAGGCTGAAGGGTGCCAGCAGGTCTTTGATGCTCTGCCTTAACGCGACGACAAACGTCACATTTAGCAATGAACTCAGCGATTTCTCTCTTCATCCTAGTCCACCAGAACCTCTGGCGTAGGTCCTGATACATCTTAGTACTACCGGGATGAATCGTGAGAGGAGATTCATGCGCCTCCTTAAGAATCAGTTGTCGAAGATGTTGATTCTTGGGAACCACCAAGCGATTCTCAAAGAAAACAACACCTCGATCATCCATAGAGAAACATCCACCAACTCCCTTCTTAATGTTTCTCTTAATGCGGATGACACCCCTATCAAACTTCTGGTCAGAGATGATCTGATCCTCAAGGGTAGGTTTCGCCACCAAGGTAGAAAGGAATCCATGAGGAGCCATGTGAAGGTTAAGCTTA
>NW_021288092.1:0-2390 GCF_002162155.2 Triticum dicoccoides
GCAGTTTCTGTATCTACCATGTCATACGGATGATCATCTTGCATTTCGAGTTATTCCTTACATTTTACCCTATGTCGGAATTTTATCATCCTGACTAAATCATTGTCTTGTTTACCTAGGATGGTCAACACGCGCGCTAACCCTGCTTCTCAAGAGCAGGCCGAAGGCAGTGAAGCCAGGGATGTAAATCTGCCTCATCCTCCTTCACTAGCCGAGGTTATGATGGAAGCTGAGAGAAACAAGCGGGAGACCAACCGTTTGTTGGAGCGTATTGAACAGAACACAGCACACCATCAGAGGACTAACGTGGTGTCACTTAGTGATTTTATCAAATTGCATCCACCCACGTTCCACCACTCTGTCGAGCCTCTCGACGCTGATGACTGGCTTCGCAGTATCTCTCATAAACTGCGTTCCGCGCTGGTAGCGGAGGCTGACAAGGTCACCTTTGCTGCATATCATCTTGAAGGCCCCGCCAGCCTATGGTGGGAGAATTATGGAGCTATGCGCCCGGCGGGCCATGTCACTACTTGGGCTGAGTTCAGTGAGGCTTTCCGTGAACATCACATTCCGGAGGGTCTCATGGACCGTAAATGTGAAGAATTTTGCAGTTTCACCCAAGGCCGACTTTCTGTGGATGCTTACAGCAGGGAGTTTGGTAATCTCGCACGATATGCAACCGAGGAAGTGTCTACCGATGCCAAGAAGCAAGCAAGGTTCCGTAAGGGCCTTAGTCCTGAGCTTCACCGTGACCTCCGTCTGCATGAGTGCACAACTTTTCAGAAACTTGTCAACAAAGCCATCAGTGCCGAAACTGGTCAGACTGACTATGACGCAACACACAAGCATGGCCGTGACATGGGTTCCTCATCCGGTGCTGGTCCTCAGAAGCGCCGCGTGTGGGTACCCAACACCGCCCTACCACCCAGGTTTACACCGAGGCCATCCTTCCAAGCGCCTCGCCCCGTTCAACAGTCTGCTCCAGCCAAGCCCTATGGGGGTCCAACTAACAATGCTCCTCCACGTACCAGTTCCGTGACTTGTTTCAAGTGTGGGGAATCTGGCCACTATATGCGTGAGTGTCCCCAGACCAACCCCAATCAATCTGCTAAAGCTGTTGGCCGTGGCAAGCCGACAGGAAAAATATTCCACGCCAAGCCGGTCACCGCTTCACGTGGCCATGTCAACTGTATCTCTGCCGAAGAAGCTCAAGAGGATCCCAACGTCGTTCTCGGTACGCTTCTTGTTAATTGCCACCCGGCATCTGTTCTTTTCGATACAGGAGCCTCTCATTCTTTTATATCTGAAAATTATGCTCGTTTGCATAACATCGCATTCGGTGATATGCCAACCTCTATGGTAATTCAAACTCCGGGATCCAACTGGCAAACTTCTCGAGTAAGCCATGGAAATGAAATCCAAGTCGACAGACTTGTTTTCCTCGCGTCTTTGATAGCCCTTAAATCTTCAGATATTAATATCATTTTGGGTATGGACTGGATGTCGGCTCATCATGCCCAAATCGATTGCTTCTCTAGGACTGTTCAACTCACCCACCCTTCGGGAAAGATAGTCAATGTCTTGACCCGAATAGCTAAGCGACAATCATATTCTCTTAACGCCAGCCTTTTGCCAGACCTTGAGGACGTTCCGGTAGTCCGTGACTTCCCGGATGTCTTTCCAGAGGAATTGCCAGGTGTTCCACCTGACAGGGATGTTGAGTTCGTAATAGACCTCATTCCAGGAACCGTTCCGATTGCTAGAAGACCTTATAAGATGGCACCCCTAGAACTAGCCGAGCTTAAGAAACAACTCGATGAGTCCTTGAAAAAGGGTTTCATCCGACCTAGCTCTTCTCCGTGGGCTTGCCCCGTCCTATTCGTCAAGAAGAAGGATGGTACGGACTGGATGGTTGTAGATTACCGACCTGTCAATTTGGTCACAATCAAGAACAAATATCCACTTCCCAGGATCAACGACCTGTACGATCAGCTCGCTGGATCCTCAGTCTTCTCCAAAATGGATTTGAGGTTGGGCTACCATCAAATCAAAATCAGAAACGGGGACATTCCTAAAACGGCCTTTGTTACTCGTTACGGCCAATACGAGTACACCGTCATGTCCTTCGGTTTAACCAACGCTCCAGCCACCTTTTCTCGGTTAATGAACTCAATCTTCATGGAGTATTTGGATAAATTCGTCGTGGTTTACCTCGATGATATACTCATCTACTCCAAGAACGAGGAAGAACATGCCGAACATCTAAGGCTAGTGTTGCAGAAACTTCGAGAGCATCGCCTTTATGCCAAATTTTCTAAATGTGAATTCTGGTTGCCAGAAGTGACCTATCTGGGTCATGTAATATCTGGTAAAGGTATTGCTGTTAACCC
>NW_021288093.1:0-1230 GCF_002162155.2 Triticum dicoccoides
ATTTTGTCTTCTTTCCAGAGGTGCCACCCATGCATTTTTAGGATGTGTGTGTTGTCTTGTGCAAGCTTGCGAAGAGAGGTACCTGAGTTTGCTGATTTCAGAGACTTAGTGATTTTCACTAAGTCTGGGATATTTTAGTTCGTGATGCTATATGTCCAGCTTGTTTCCTAGTGATCCGTGCCTCTTTTGGGGATGATCAGTAAGGGAGTTTTGATATTTATGTTATGCTCTATCCATCCATGTCTTTGTTTGCATTTGTGGAGTGCTCTAGGTTGACTCAATCGAGCTCAACTTTTGCTTCGTTGTTAATCTGGGCAGATCGTCAACTCGTTTGCGATTTAGCCGATGCTACCGTTAGTGTTCCATACATGCTATGCCTTCGTTCTTGCCATGTGTAGCTAGAACTTTGTGCCTTCTTGCTGGTTATATGATTTCCTTGCCATGACTTGCACCGTAGTGAGTGCATCGAGCTCGTTTACATGCCTTCGTGAGTTAAATTTCAGCATGTCTCAGTTTTCACTAAGTCTGAAAACTGATTGTGTTCGAGCTATGTTCGTGAGCCCGGTAGAGTATTTTGTGAACCCTTTTGGCCCCAGGTCACTTTGGGTGTTTTATTAAGCTTGTTGAATAGCTCCATGCCATGTTCTTACTTGTCATGTTCAGGTTTTCTATCATGTTGTTTTGCTGCTCCGAAGAGAGCATCGTGATCTGAAATTTCAGACTAGTGTTAATTTCACTAAGTCTGAAATCTGTTTTGCATTTGCGTTTTAGCCATGCTTGTTTGAACCTCTTAATGGATGAATTTGCCTATGGCTCAGTGCTAGTGTTTTGTCAACCATCTTGTGTACATCACTGCCATGTATTTTGTTTTCATGTTTGGTGGCTGTAGCATGTTCATTTCGTTGCATTTAGATGCCTACTTGCTGCAAATCGCACACCGGTGTCATATCTTAAAACGCTTGCCATTTCTAAACCGTAGCTCCGATTCCTTTGATCTTTATATCGTTTTCAAGCGATTTCATCCCCTCTATCCAGTGGCACACTTGGTTTTCCAAGTTGATGCCAGGTTCATGCATTTCCTGTCATATCTTGCATTTTGCATCCCGCATCGCATCCCGCATAGCATATCGTCATTTCATCATATTGCTTGGTCTTGCCCGTGGTTGATTGTATCCTTGTTGCTTGTTTGTCTTGTTGGGTAGAGCCGGGAGACGAGTTCGCTACCGAGGA
>NW_021288094.1:0-1572 GCF_002162155.2 Triticum dicoccoides
ATCATCGCCCCTGCCATCTACCACCACCGCTCCGAATCCGTATCCATATACCACCACCAATCCGTGCCCATATACCACCACCGATCCATATCCATATACTACCACCGCTACCACCACCGCTGCCATATACCACCACCATATATCCACCACCAATCCGAGTTCCTTGCTTATTAGGTTTGTTTTCGGGATCCATCCAGATTCCGATTCGTGTTTCCTTGCCGGAGTCGGGTAGCCACGCTCCGTTTAGGCCCAAAATTTTTCGAAAACGCATTTTTCGAAAAAATTTCTGGCTATCCTATTTTTAGGTGTTTCTGAGTGTTTTGAGACAGGTGCCATTATAGGAAGTTTTTTTTGACCCGTTTCCAGTTTTTGGGTCCGGGCAGTCAAAAAAAAAAAATTGGTCGAAAAAAATTTCGTGCCCATCCTGTCAGTTTGAGCTAAGAAGAGTTTTGAGACACTCGCCATTATAGTGATTTTTCGCAAAAAAAAAAACAGCGCAAAAAAAAAGAGCGCAAAAAAGAAAAAAAAAAGCGAAAACAAAATCCAGAGTGTGCTTTTCCCTTGTTTACGTGCCGCGCCGTGATTTTGTTAGTGTTCTAGGCTCGCGTCTCTAGCACAGTCTAGCCTAGGACCAGCACAGTACCGTCGTTGAGCGTTTATTCAACTTTGCATCTCTGAATTGATTATTGCTGACCCTTTTTGCTACCATATTATAAGCCTTCCCAGCTCCACATACATGTACGTCGTGCGTTTGACTCTCCCTGGTAATCGCTCTATCCAAGCTTTGAGAGTTTTTGACTACAACGGTTGCCGATCACCGCCTGCTGCTGGGTAAGAACTGGTAAGAATTTGAGATTTGCTTGACGGATTTGTGACACCCACCACCACTACTTGTTCGTAGTCTGTAGGATCATATTCTTGTGTGTTTCTATTGCTGCTAACCATGCCAGGATCACAAGCCGACGAGATTGACTGGGAGAATTTATCGAACAAGGAGCTTCATGATAAGTTTCAGCAAATGATGACTGAACAGGTGCAAGATGTGCTGAACAATTTTGAAGAGGCCATGGAGAAGATCACTGAACTTGAGAAGACGTTCGAAACAAAGCTCGATAACAAGTTTAATGAATTGCTCGCGCGTCTTCCACCACCACCACCCGCTGCACCTAACGCACCTCTCCAACAACAACAACAACGACTACCTCCACGTCGCGAAGCAGACCTCCGCCGAGCAAGCCGTGTTCCTCTTGCGTTTGGCCAAACTGTTGGTGCTGCTGTTGATACTTCTGTGGCTCCTGCTGCTGATGCGGAGGAGGATGATTATGTGGGAGATTATGAGGATGAGGTTGATCAAAATCAACACTACGTGCAGCCACCTGTACCACCACCAGCAGGTCGACCTCAGGTATATATTCGTAATGGTAGGCCTGCACCACCACCTCAGGTATGAGATGATGTCCATATTCCTAAACTGAAATTGAATATTCCACCATTTGAGGGTAGATATGTTCCTGATATATATCTTACTTGGGAGTTAGAAACTGAACAACGATTTACATGTTTACAATATCC
>NW_021288095.1:0-917 GCF_002162155.2 Triticum dicoccoides
AGTTTGTACACGAAGTGCATCCAGTTTTTGCCGTAACCCTCTCCACTTTTTTGCACATGCTATGTGGGTGAAATAATGATACCATGCCATGTTTCAACCTTTTCAAAGTTCATTTTGTAGTGCTTTTCAATTTCGTGGTCATTTAGCTCTCACAACAAATCAGTAAATGCATGAAAAATAGCAAATGATCACAGAAAGGGTTGAAAGATGATGATTTGGCCTTGAATGGTGCATACTAAATGCAAAAAAAGTCCGGAGTTGTAATAAGTTTAAAAAATGAAGTGTCGGTGTAACAGATGAGTTTTTTCGTCCGGAACCCTCATACTTCGAAAGAGATTGTCTAATTTGTACACGAAGTGCATCCAGTTTTTGCCGTAACCCTCTCTAATTTTTTGCACATGCTATGTGGGTGAAATGATGATATCATGCCACGTTTCAACCTTTTCCGAGTTCATTTTGTAGTGCTTTTCAATTTCACGGTCATTTAGCTCTAAAAACACATCTGTAAATGAATGAAAATAGCAAATGATGCCAGAAAGGGTTGAAAGTTGATGACATTGCCTTGAGTCGTGCATACAAAACGCAAAAAAAGTCTGGAGATGTAATAAATTTTCAAAAATGAAGTGTCGTTGTAACATATGTGTTTTTTCATCCGAAACCCTGATACTTCGAAAGAGATTGTCCAGTTTGTACATGAAGTGCGACCAGTTTTTGCCGTAACCCTCTCTACTTTTTTCCACATGCTATGTGGGTGAAATGATGATACCATGCCAAGTTTCATCCTTTTCAGAGTTCATTTTGTAGTGCTTTTCAATTTCATGGTCATTTAGCTCTCACAACAAATCAGTAAATGCATGAAAAATAGCAAATGATGCCAGAAAGGGTTAAAAGTTGATGACGTGGCCTTGAATGGTGCA
>NW_021288096.1:0-893 GCF_002162155.2 Triticum dicoccoides
AACTTTTAACCCTTTCTGGCATCATTTGCTATTTTTCATGCATTTACTGATTTGTTGTGAGAGCTAAATGACCATGAAATTGAAAAGCACTACAAAATGAACTCTGAAAAGGATGAAACTTGGCATGGTATCATCATTTCACCCACATAGCATGTGGAAAAAAGTAGAGAGGGTTACGGCAAAAACTGGTCGCACTTCATGTACAAACTGGACAATCTCTTTCGAAGTATCAGGGTTTCGGATGAAAAAACACATATGTTACAACGACACTTCATTTTTGAAAATTTATTACATCTCCAGACTTTTTTTGCGTTTTGTATGCACGACTCAAGGCAATGTCATCAACTTTCAACCCTTTCTGGCATCATTTGCTATTTTCATTCATTTACTGATGTGTTTTTAGAGCTAAATGACCGTGAAATTGAAAAGCACTACAAAATAAACTCGGAAAAGGTTGAAACATGGCATGATATTATCATTTCACCCACATAGCATGTGCAAAAAATTAGAGAGGGTTACGGCAAAAACTGGATGCACTTCGTGTACAAATTAGACAATCTCTTTCGAAGTATGAGGGTTCCGGACGAAAAAACTCATCTGTTACACCGACACTTCATTTTTTAAACTTATTACAACTCCGGACTTTTTTTGCATTTAGTATGCACCATTCAAGGCCAAATCATCATCTTTCAACCCTTTCTGTGATCATTTGCTATTTTTCATGCATTTACTGATTTGTTGTGAGAGCTAAATGACCACGAAATTGAAAAGCACTACAAAATGAACTTTGAAAAGGTTGAAACATGGCATGGTATCATTATTTCACCCACATAGCATGTGCAAAAAAGTGGAGAGGGTTACGGCAAAAACTGGATGCACTTCGTGTACAAACT
>NW_021288096.1:903-1337 GCF_002162155.2 Triticum dicoccoides
CATGCATCTACTGATTTGTTGTGAGAGCTAAATGACCAAGAAATTGAAAAGCACTACAAAATGAACTCTGAAAAGTTTGAACTTGGCATGGTATCATCAATTCACCCACATAGCATGTGCGAAAAAGTAGACAGGGTTACTGAAAAAACTGGATGCACTTCGTGTACAAACTGGACAATCTCTTTAGGAGTATCAGGGTTTCGGACGAAAAATTCATCTGTTACACCGGCACTTCATTTTTTCAAACTTATTACAACTCCGTACTTTTTTGTGTTCAGTATGCACCATTCAAGGCCACGTCATCAACTTTCAACCCTTTCTGGCATCATTTGCTATTTTTCATGCATCTACTGATTTGTTGTGAGAGCTAAATGACCATGAAATTGAAAAGCACTACAAAATGAACTCTGAAAAGTTTGAAACGTGACATGGTA
>NW_021288097.1:0-1212 GCF_002162155.2 Triticum dicoccoides
ACCTGATCTCGTGGAGACTTGCGAGCTCCGGCAAATTCTCTGTCAAATCCATGTACAGAGAGCTATGCCACGGTCAGATCCCGGCGGCGGCCACGGGGCTTTGGAAGGCAAAGATCCCGCTCAAAATTAAGGTCTTCCTTTGGCAACTTTGTCAAGATCGCCTTCCTACCTCTATTAACCTCGCTAAACGCAACGGCCCCGCCTCCGGCCCCTGTGCGCTATGTGGGGTCCCGGAAGACGCTGACCACACCTTCTTCCTTTGCTCCCTGGCTCGTTTCGCTTGGAGCGCGGTCCGGGAGGCCGCGGGAGTGGATTGGGATCCACGCTCCCGACCTGAGCTCGTATCTTCCTTATCTGGGTTTCAAGGCGCGTCTCGTAGGATCATGTGGACTTGTGCGGCGGCTATGCTATGGGCTATTTGGAATACCCGTAACAAGTATACTATTGAGGGGGTGTTTCCCTCGCATCCCGCTGACGTTATCTTCAAATGCATCGTTTTCTTGCAGCAATGGGCATCGTTGGGAAGACAACAGGACTCTGATCTCCACCGCCAAGCTATCTGTCGTCTCCACGCCGTCTACTCTGAGGCTCGAGCTCCGTCGCCTGCTCAACTGGGTGCCGCATAGGGATGGGCAACCCCCCTTTTTGGTCTTAGTACCTTCCGAGCCTGCGTGCTCGTTGCTTTTGGGCCGTTCTCCGCCTTGTAACGCAACTTTGCGCTCATTTAGCGGCCTATCCTCTTATCAGTCGTGTTAGCTTATGTTGTTTCTGAAGGAAATATGCCCTAGAGGCAATAATAAAGTTATTATTTATTTCCTTATAATCATGATAAATGTTTATTATTCATGCTAGAATTGTATTTACCGGAAACATAATACATGTGTGAATACATAGACAAACAAAGTGTCACTAGTATGCCTCTACTTGACTAGCTCGTTAATCAAAGATGGTTATGTTTCCTAACCATGAACAATGAGTTGTTATTTGATTAACGAGGTCACATCATTAGTAGAATGATCTGATTGACATGACCCATTCCATTAGCTTAGCACCCGATCGTTTAGTATGTTGCTATTGCTTTCTTCATGACTTATACATGTTCCTATGACTATGAGATTATGCAACTCCCGTTTACCGGAGGAACACTTTGGGTACTACCAAATGTCACAACGTAACTGGGTGATTATAAAGGAGTACTACAGGTGTCTCCAA
>NW_021288098.1:0-1441 GCF_002162155.2 Triticum dicoccoides
ATCCGGACTGGCTAGCAAACTTGGTGATGGTACCAAAGAAGGACAAATCCTGGCGCTTGTGCATCGATTTTAAAGACCTTAACAACGCCTGCCCAAAGGATCCCTTCCCCCTCCCCCGCATCGATCAAATAATCGATGCTACCGCAGGACACGATTCATTGTGTTTCCTCGACGCATACTCTGGCTACCACCAAATCAAAATGGCAGAGCCAGACCAAGCCGCAACGGCATTCATCACACCATACGGCCCATTCTGCTTCAACACAATGCCCTTCAGGCTAAAAAACGCCGGTGCAGCATATCAGCGCATGATTCAGACATGCCTGGCAAACCAGATCGGCAAAATAGTGGAGGCATATGTGGATGACGTGGTCATTAAAACCAAGCATGTCGAAACTCTAGTAGACGACTTGAGGCTCACATTCGACAACCTTTGAACATATGACATCAAGCTCAATCCGGAAAAATGCGTCTTCGGCGTACCAGCAGGAAAGATCCTGGAATTCATTGTCTCCAGTAGAGGTATTGAAGCTAATCCGGCCAAAATCCGAGCGTTGTCACAGTTGGCTACCCCAACAGACCTCAAACAAATACAAAAACTAACTAGATGCGTGGCGGCTCTAAGCCGCTTTATCTCCCGCTTGGGAGAAAAGGCATTACCCCTTTATCGCCTCCTCCGGCGCACTGAACACTTCGAGTGGACGGACGTCACCATGGCCGGACTCAATGATATAAAAGCCATGTTGGCAACAAACCCAGTCCTGGCCGTGCCAAACATTGGCAAACCAATGCTATTATACATTGCGGCAACTTATCAAGTGGTAAGCGCAGTGCTTGTCATCGAGCGAGAAGTGGACGGACACAAATTTCCCATTCAAAAGCCGGTTTACTACGTGTCCACTGTCCTTACTCCATGCAAATCACGGTACCCGCATTATCAAAATATAGCGTACGCGGTATTTATGGCATCCAGGAAGCTACGACACTACTTTCAAGAGTGTTCGATAACGGTAGCCTCGGAAGTACCACTTAATGATATTATAAACAACCGCGACGCGATGGTCGGATTGCCAAATGGGCCATTGAGCTCCTCCTGTTCGACATAACTTACAAGCCACAGCGAGCTATTAAATCGCAAGTTTTGGCTGACTTCGTCGTTGAATGGACGGAAGTCGAACTCCCTAAAGAGTACGTCACATATTCAAACTGGATCATGCACTTCGACGGCTCCAAAATGTTGGCTGGTCTAGGGGCTCGTGTCGTTTTGACGTCCCCAACAGGAGACACCGTTCAATACATACTACAGATAATGTATAGGGACTCCAACAATGCAGCCGAATACGAGGCCCTTCTACATGGTCTCCGGATGGCAGTATCCATGGGCATTCAACGCCTAGAGGTGCGCGGGGATCCAAACCTTGCAATATCCCAAATAAATGGA
>NW_021288099.1:0-1876 GCF_002162155.2 Triticum dicoccoides
GGAACCTTTCCGAACTCCGAATATAGTCGTCCAATATATCAATCTTTACGTCTCGACCATTTCGAGACTCCTCGTCATGTCCCCGATCTCATCCGGGACTCCGAACTCCTTAGGTACATCAAAACTCCTAAACTCATAATATAACTGTCATCGAAACCTTAAGCGTGCGGACCCTACGGTTCGAGAACAATGTAGACATGACCGAGACACGTCTCCGGTCAATAACCAATAGCGGGACCTGGATGCCCATATTGGTTCCTACATATTCTACGAAGATCTTTATCGGTCAGACCGCATAACAACATACGTTGTTCCCTTTGTCATCGGTATGTTACTTGCCCGAGATTCGATCGTCGGTATCCAATACCTAGTTCAATCTCGTTACCGGCAAGTCTCTTTACTCGTTCCGTAATACATCATCTCGCAACTAACTCATTAGTTGCAATGCTTGCAAGGCTTAAGTGATGTGCATTACCGAGAGGGCCCAGAGATACCTCCCTGACATTCGGAGTGACAAATCCTAATCTCGAAATACGCCAACCCAACAAGTACCTTTGGAGACACCTGTAGAGCACCTTTATAATCACCAAGTTACGTTGTGACGTTTGGTAGCACACAAAGTGTTCCTCCGGTAAACGGGAGTTGCATAATCTCATAGTCATAGGAACATGTATAAGTCATGAAGAAAGCAATAGCAACATACTAAACGATCGGGTACTAAGCTAACGGAATGGGTCATGTCAATCAGATCATTCAACTAATGATGTGATCCCGTTAATCACATAACAACTCTTTGTCCATGGTTAGGAAACATAACCATCTTTGATTAACAAGCTAGTCAAGTAGAGGCATACTAGTGACACTCTGTTTGTCTATATATTCACACATGTATTATGTTTCCGGTTAATACAATTCTACCATGAATAATAAACATTTATCATGATATAAGGAAATAAATAATAACTTTATTATTGCCTCTAGGGCATATTTCCTTCAGTATTTTGTGCCATCACCATGGACTGGAAGCAATAGTCTATCAGTCAGAAGTTAGTTTATCATGGTATCAAATTCATTCATAATTTTGCTTTCAGTCCCTTTTGCATGTGGACTTCGCAGCTAATAAGTTGGCTCTGCTAAATATTCTCATTAACTTTGTAATCTCTCAATTTCGGAATGGCAAACCTTTGTATCTAATTGAGGGGCACATTTTTTAATACTCTCTTAGTTTAGAACATTCTGAGAACACCTTATATTTTTTCTTGATGCTCTTATTCTAGTCCGATTTGCTCTTCTTTCCTGATGATGTTTCCTCATGCAGGGGAACAAGAGACCGTGTTGTACGTGCAGGGCAGAAGGTGCCTAACCTCACCAGCGTCGTCGCCCTGCACACCCTTCTATGTAGGGCGATGTCGCTGCCACCTAGAAAGAATTTGTCATGTGATCAACATTGTATGATTTGTCACGGCATTATATGATTTGTCATGTGATCAACTGTTGTTGACTTGATGCATGCTTAGTACTTCAGATGTGAAGCATGATAGTGACAGTGGTGCGCCGCCTTACTGTCACGCCCAATATGCGATACTATTCTAAAGAGACTCGAAGGTCCCACCAAGGATAGAACCGCATATTGAAACGCTTTTGCAAGGTGGATATCATTACATCAACATTACATAATAGATGGGGATACATACAAGAGGCATACAATGCCACACGAATACAACAATACATCATACATGAGATCAACATCCGACTACGGATGAAACACAAACAGAAGCTCAAACGACATCCACCCTGCTAGCCCAGGCTGCTGACCTGGAACCTATCCCCTGATCGAAGAAGAAGCAGAAGTAGAACTCCAAAACAAGCAAACATC
>NW_021288100.1:0-1257 GCF_002162155.2 Triticum dicoccoides
GGCGGCGGCGGTGCGCACCGGGCGAGGCTTAGCGGCAGGCGCCACTGGGCCGGCCCAGTGACTCGGCCGCACGCGCGCAGGGGCCACGTCGAAGGCGGCCTCCAAGAAATACGCCTTCGCGCGAGGGAGGCGGTGAAGGGGGAAGGCGCCTCCACTTAAACGGCGGGGCCCAGCCGCTGGGTCGCTGACGCGCGGGGCCCGCCTGTCGGGTTCTTCCCCAACCTCCCGCGCGGGCGCGTCGGGAGACAGAGGAGGCGAGGCCGGACGGTGCGGGCGCTCTCCCCGACGGTACGGGCCACCTCCGGCGACGCCCGGCGTACCGGAGCGCTCAGGAGGCCATGCCGCACCCACCCGTGGGTGGCACGGTCTCCCCGAGGCATCGGGCTGAGCAGGGCATTGGCCGCGGCGGACGAGGCTGACGGTGAGGTTGGGGGCACGGAGCTGCGGCCGCGGAGAAGAGAAAATGGAGTCCGGGAGAGGTCCGTGGGGAAGTGGGCGATGCTCTGGTGCAGGTAGGAGGGTGAGAGGAGCAACGGAGAGCTCAAATTTGAGCGGTGGCCGGCGGCAAGATTTCCGGCCATGGATGTGGATGGGGGCACTAGGGGAGGATTGGGTTGGTCCAGAGGGACTCTAGGGGAGAGGGGGAGCAAACGGAGTGGAGAGGAGGCTCGGGGGTGGCCTTAAATAGCCGCCCCGTAGCTCATGGTGGACGCGGCGCACGGGTGGCCACGGCAACGGCTCGGGAGGCCAGGAGGGAGGGAGTGAGGTTGTCTACGGCGTTCGTGGGCGTGGTCCAAGTCGGGGAAGAAGGAAAGGGGAAGCGGGCGAGGTCAGAGGCGCGCGCGTGGGAGCATGCCCATTGGAGCTCTCGGGCGGCCGGCGCGCGTGCGAAAGGAGGCAGCAGGAGGGAGAAGGAGGAGTGGGCCACCTCGGTGTCGTGTTGCGGACGTCGAGGAGCATCGACTGGCGCAAGGGGGAGGCTAGAGGTGGTCGGGGGTGCCGTGTCAACGGTCGGGAGCACGCTGACGTGCTCCAGAGCGCGCAAATGGCCGGCACCCGCAGCTTTTCCTCGCGTCCTCACGCGCCCACTTGTGTCTAGCGGCTGCTCAGGGGAGTAAATAATGTGGGAAAGGCATTGGATGCCCTGGGGCTTGCCAGGAGTGAGAGAGAGGTGAGAGAATGGGAGGAAAGCTGTTGTCCAGAGGGGGAAAGTGAGGGTTTCACCTCCAAATAATTGAGCTGTGGATCAGCCATTGC
>NW_021288101.1:0-1540 GCF_002162155.2 Triticum dicoccoides
ACGAAAACTCATCTGTTACACCGGCTATTTAATATTTTAATAACTTAGTAGAACTCCATAGTTTTTTTGCGTTCTGATGTACAATTCAAATCCATGTCATCAACTTTCAACCCTTTCTGACATAATTTGCTATTTTTGATGCATTTACTGATTTGTTTTCAGAGCTAAATCATCGTGAAAGTGAAAAGCACTACAAAATGAACTCTAAAAACGTTGAAACTTGGCAAGGTATCATCATTCCACCCGCATTGCATGTGCAAAAAGGTAGAGAGTGTTACAGCGAAAACTGGATGCACTTCGTGTACAAACTTGACAATCTCTTAGGAAGTATCAGGGTTTCGGACGAAAACTCATCTGTTACACCAGTATTCAATATTTTAATAACTTAGTACAACTTTGGACTTTATTGTGTTCAGATGCACAATTCAAATCAACGTCATGAACTTTCAACCCTTTCTGACATAATTTGCTATTTTCGATGCATTTACTGATTTGTTTTCAGAGCTAAATTACTCACCGTGAAAGTGAAAAGCACTACAAAATGAACTCTCAAAAGGTCGAAACTTGGCAAGGTATCATTATTTCACCTGCATTGCCTGTGCACAAAAGTAGAGAGGGTTACGGCAAAAACTGGATGCACTTCGTGTACAAACTGGACAATCTCTTAGGAAGTATCAGGCTTTCGGACGAAAACTCATTTGTTACACGGGCTATTTAATATTTTAATAACTTATTACAACTCTGAACTTTTTTTGCGTTGAGATGCACAATTCAAATCCAAGTCATCAACTTTCAACCATTTCTGACATAATTTGCTCTTTTCGATGCATTTACTGATTTGTTTTCAGAGCTAAATCACCATGAAAGTGAAAAACACTACAAAATGAACTCTGAAAATGTTGAAACTCCGCAAGGTATCATCATTTCACCCGCATAGCATGTGCAAAAAAGTAGAGAGGGTTACGGCAAAAACTGGATGCACTTCGTGTACAAACTGGACAATCTCTTAGGAAGTATCAGGGTTTCAGACGAAAACTCATCTGTTACACCGGCTATTTAATATTTTAATAACTTAGTAGAACTCCATAGTTTTTTTGCGTTCTGATGTACAATTCAAATCCATGTCATCAACTTTCAACCCTTTCTGACATAATTTGCTATTTTTGATGCATTTACTGATTTGTTTTCAGAGCTAAATCATCGTGAAAGTGAAAAGCACTACAAAATGAACTCTAAAAACGTTGAAACTTGGCAAGGTATCATCATTCCACCCGCATTGCATGTGCAAAAAGGTAGAGAGTGTTACAGCGAAAACTGGATGCACTTCGTGTACAAACTTGACAATCTCTTAGGAAGTATCAGGGTTTCGGACGAAAACTCATCTGTTACACCAGTATTCAATATTTTAATAACTTAGTACAACTTTGGACTTTATTGTGTTCAGATGCACAATTCAAATCAACGTCATGAACTTTCAACCCTTTCTGACATAATTTGCTATTTTCGATGCATTTACTGATTTGTTTTCAGAGCTAAATTA
>NW_021288102.1:0-1931 GCF_002162155.2 Triticum dicoccoides
GGCCAGCCTCCCCTCCTCTCCTCCTTTATATACGGAGGCAGGGGCACCTCTAAACACACAAGTTGACACAAGTTGATCCACGTGATCGATTCCTTAGCCGTGTGCGGTGCCCCCTGCCACCATATTCCTCGATAATACTGTAGCGGAGTTTAGGCGAAGCCCTGCTACTGTAGTTCATCAAGATCGTCACCACGCCGTCGTGCTGACGAAACTCTTCCCCGACACTTTGCTGGATCGGAGTCCGGGGATCGTCATCGAGCTGAACGTGTGCTCGAACTCGGAGGTGCCGTAGTTTCGGTGCTTGATCGGTTGGATCGTGAAGACGTACGACTACTTCCTCTACGTCGTGTCATTGCTTCCGCAGTCGGTCTGCGTTGGGTACGTAGACAACACTCTCCTCTCGTTGCTATGCATCACATGATCCTGTGTGCGCGTAGGAAATTTTTTGAAATTACTACGAAACCCAACACAAGATACCAAAGTAATCCCGGCAAGGAACACTGGACAGCGGTCAAGAATATCCTGAAGTACCTGAAAAGGACGAAGGACATGTTTCTCATTTATGGAGGAGACGAAGAGCTCGTCGTAAAGGGTTACGTCGACGCTAGCTTCGACTCAGATCTGGATGACTCTAAGTCACAAACCGGATACGTGTATATGTTGAATGGTGGAGCAGTAAGCTGGTGCAGCTGCAAGCAAAGCGTCGTGGCGGGATCTACGTGTGAAGCGGAGTACATGGCAGCCTCGGAGGCAGCACATGAAGCGATTTGGGTGAAGGAGTTCATCACCGACCTAGGAGTCATACCCAATGCGTCGGGGCCGATCAAACTCTTCTGTGACAACACTGGAGCTATTGCCCTCGCCAAGGAGCCCAGGTTTCACAAGAAGACCAGGCACGTCAAGCGTCGTTTCAACTCCATCCGTGAAAATGTTCAAGATGGAGACATAGAGATTTGCAAAGTGCACACGGATCTGAATGTCGCAGATCCGCTGACTAAACCTCTCTCGCGTGCAAAACATGATCAACACCAGAACTCTATGGGTGTTCGATTCATCACAATGTAACTAGATTGGTGACTCTAGTGCAAGTGGGAGACTGTTGGAAATATGCCCTAGAGGCAATAATAAAAGTATTATTATATTTCATTGTTCATGATAATTGTCTTTTATTCATGCTATAACTGTATTATCCGGAAATCATAATACACGTGTGAATACTTAGACCACAATATGTCCCTGGTAAGCCTCTAGTTGACCAGCTTGTTGTGATCAACAGATAGTCATGGTTTCCTGACTATGGACATTGGATGTCGTTGATAACGGGATCACATCATTAGGAGAATGATGTGATGGACAAGACCCAATCCTAAGCATAGCATAAAAGATCGTGTAGTTCGTATTGCTAGAGCTTTGTCAATGTCAAGTATCTCTTCCTTAGACCATGAGATCGTGTAACTCCCGGATATCGTAGAAGTGCCTTGGGTGTATCAAACGTCACAACGTAACTGGGTGACTATAAAGGTGCATTACAGGTATCTCTGAAAGTAGCTGTTGGGTTGACACGGATCGAGACTGGGATTTGTCACTCCGTATGACGGAGAGGTATCTCTGGGCCCACTCGGTAATGCATCATCATAATGAGCTCAATGTGACCAAGGTGTTGGACACGGGATCATGCATTACGGTACGAGTAAAGTGACTTGCCGGTAACGAGACTGAACAAGGTATTGGGATACCGACGATCGAGTCTCGGGCAAGTAACGTACCGATTGACAAAGGGAATTGCATACATGGTTTGATCGAATCCTCGACATCGTGGTTCATCCGATGACAACATCGAGGAGCATGTGGGAGCCATCATGGGTATCCAGATCCCGCTGATGGTTATTGACTGAGAGCGTCTCGGTCATGTCTGCATGTCTCCCGAACCC
>NW_021288103.1:0-734 GCF_002162155.2 Triticum dicoccoides
CCCCGCTCCGTCCGCCTCCACCCAGCCCCGCTCCATCCGCCTCCGCCTCTGGTCCATCCACCGCCCTGTCCCGTCCGCCTCTGTCCCGCGCCACACGACGTCGCCCTGCTTCGTCCGCCTCCGCCCCGCGCCGCACGCCGCCGCCCCGCTCCCCGCTCGGCCGCCGCCCGCTCCCCGATGGCGCCGAAGAAGACGCCGAAGGGCAAGTCCGGTTTCTTCGGCATGAGGGCGAAGCCCTTCGGGAACTTTGGAGTGCAGTTCTCCGACGCCGGGCGCGTTGGTGGCTCAGCATGTATCCCACCGCTGGTGAGGCCACGCGTGCCCACGACGTGGCGGTGTGGCGTGCCGGACGGCCAAAGACGGACCTCAACTTCCCGGAAGTCGAGTCCCAGGCGGTGGCGGAGTGGCTCGTGCCACAGGGCATCTGTATGGAGGAGATGCCGATGAAGAAGGCGAAGAAGAGACCAGTGGTTGTTGTCGCTCCCGGCGAGAGCGACGAGGCGGCGGTGACTCGGTTTGCACGATAGCATCCGCAGTACGTCCAGTGAGCTGGAGCACTACTGGAAGCGCGACGTCGAGGCGAAAAAGAAGGGGTGAAGAAGGAGGACGAGCACTACTAGAAGCGCTAGTTTGGCGCGCCTATTGGAGATGCTCTAAGTGATGGCAACATCAAGTCTGCTGTAACCAATTTTATTGCCACTTAACTGAAACAGTACGGATGCACCAACAGTGGC
>NW_021288104.1:0-974 GCF_002162155.2 Triticum dicoccoides
TGATTTGTGCTAAACAGCATCTATAAGTTGTTCTGACATGCATGAAAATGGTACAGATGGATTCCTTGAATTTTTCTGATAATTTTTCATATATAAATTATTTAATTTGGAGTTACGGTTGAATTTCTATGATTTATTGAAGTTTATACAATTTTCTAGATTTTCTGATTTATTTTTAAATCCAGAAAATACTTATTGCGTCAGCATTGCGTCACTATGACGTCAGCAGGTCAACAGACGCTGCTGGTGGTCAAACCTGACCAGTGGGGTCCACTGGTCAGTGACTGGGGCTGATTAGTGTCGCTGACATGTGGGCCCAGTCAACAGCCACGTCAGCTTAGTCAAAGCTGACGCGTGGGGCCACTAGGATTAGTTAAAAACTAAACAGAAACTAATCTAGGATTAATTAGCAGGTGGGGCCCTGCTGTCAGTGTCACAGGGTTAATTAGCAGGGTCAAATCCCGGGTCAGTGGGGTCAAACCCACCGGCGACATGACGCCGACGAGGCCCGAGACGGCGGCGCGAGCCGGAAACGCGCTACAGGGCACGGGCGAGGCTGTGCTTGGGCTCGTTGGAGAGCCCTTGCTGGTGCGCATCGAATGGTGGTGGTGGTCGTGCCTGTGGTGGCCGGTACCGACGACGGCGAGCTCGTGAGCGGCGGCCGGAGTTCGGCCAACGGCGGGTTAGGCGATCCAGGGCGCTAGGGGAGGCGTTGGTGCGTGCTACGTGCTCCTGGTGAGGTGTGGAGCACGATGGTGTGCCCGGCTTCGAGCCACAGTGGCTCTGGCCACGCCGGCGACGAGGCACGGCGGCGGCGAGCTTCGGCCGTGGTGGAAGATGGAGCTAGGGGACGAAATCAGGTGCGGGGAGTGAGGGGAAGAGAAGAGGAGCTCACGGGGAGTCGGACGAGACGCTGAGTGGGCTCGGGGACGCCTCTGCAACGGCGAATTGACGACGGCGATCTCCGGGCACCG
>NW_021288105.1:0-640 GCF_002162155.2 Triticum dicoccoides
TCCTCCTCCTCTCCCGACGCCGCGCGCTGTCCCCTGCCGCCACCTCGCCGTCGCCGCCCCGCCCCGACGCCGTCGCCGCCCCGCCCCGCCCTGCTGCCCCGACGTCGCCGCCCTGGCCAGCGCCGCCCCGATGCCGTCGCCGCCCCGCGCCGCACCTCGTCGTCGCCGTAGTCGTTGCCGTGAGCAACTTTTTATGATTTTTGTTAGATTTTTTTGTAGTTCATAGATTTTTTTGTTAGATTAGATGTGTAGTAATTTAGATATGTAGTTCATAGTATGTTAATTTAGATTGGGTAATTAATTTGTTCATATTGTGTTAGATTTTTTTCCGTTAATAGATTTTTTGGTGATATTATTGTTGAATATGCATGTTTGGTGATATTATTGTTAATAGATTTTTTTGGTGATATTTAGATTGTGTAATTAATTTTGTTCATAGAATTTTAATGATTTTTTTGTTCATAGTATTTAGAAAAAGGAAAAAAATAAGAAGAGAAAGTGTTTAATATAATTAG
This sequence comes from Triticum dicoccoides, assembly GCF_002162155.2. Taxonomy (NCBI): domain Eukaryota; kingdom Viridiplantae; phylum Streptophyta; class Magnoliopsida; order Poales; family Poaceae; genus Triticum; species Triticum dicoccoides. The sequence goes on from NW_021288105.1 coordinate 516, forward strand.
TTAGAAAAATACTAGTTTATTTTTAGTAAGTACTATTTTAGTTTATTTATAGTAAGTGCTTCATATATAGTTGAACTAGCTAGTTGATTTAATAAACTAATTTATTTTACTATATATAGAAGTAG
>NW_021288106.1:0-1539 GCF_002162155.2 Triticum dicoccoides
TCTTTAAGACACAACGAGACCACTGTAAAAACGACCGTGGAAAGGCGGACCACTAGACGTCGAACCCCAATTTCATATCATACATCTGTCGAAAAGATATCCTAAGAGCTACTTGAATTCCCACCTATGAAACTCCCGAAATTTTCCGGTTATGCAATCAGGTGTTGGGGATACAGGGGAAGCATAATATCTCACCCAAACTAGCAAATCCTACATCCAGCTGTATCCATCTTCAACACATAACCAAAAAAAACTTCGGAAATCCTCTACCTCAACCTTCGAAAAGCATTCGTTATACAAGTTATGGCGATACTCCCGAACTCCCGCCCCAGTACTGGGTGGCGTCGAGGTTATCTCACCAACAACTGCATAAAAGAGATTTTCGATGTCGGCGTACTAAACTCAGGTATTCCAGAACTGTAACGATAAAATTATGATGACAACACCTCAGAGCTCAACTCTCCGGGACACCTCCACAAAACCCCTGACAGGAGGCACCAAGACAATGTTCTCGTCATAAAACCATCGGAACGATTCCAAGATACCCGCGTGATCCTAAAAAAATTAGTGAAATTTGAGAAGAGAAGAGTCAAAACTCTACGTCAGGATGCCTTACCAGAGCGATGGGGAGACTGGGAAGTAAAAAGAATTCCTAAACTCTCCGATATATAATTCCTAAATGACTCAAAACATTTTTTTCTAGAATCAAACTCGGCCGCTAAAAACGATCAAGCAATGGGGCTCCTAAGGTCGGGGAAGGCTCTGATACCAACTTGTAACGCCCTCGATGCGGCTATATCTCCCACGTGTCGAAGCACGACTTAGAGGCATAACCGCATTGAAAGCAATGTCGCAAGTGAGGTAATCTTCACACAACCCATGTAATACATAAGGGAAAGAGATACATAGTTGGCTTACAATCGCCGAATTCACACAATTACATGAATAAAGCATTACATCATCCAGATACAATCAAGGTCCGTCTACGGAACCAAAATAAAAGAAGAACCCCAAATGCGACAAAGGTCCCCGATCGACCCCAACTGGGCTCCACTACTGATCAACTAAAACGAAACAACACAAAGGGCAAGATCTTCATCGAGCTCCTCCTTGAGCTTGGTTGCGTCTCCTGCTCGGTAACATAGGCACCTGCAAACTGGTTTTTTTGAAGTATCTATGAGCCATGGGGACTCAGCAATCTCGCACCCGCGAGATCAAGACTATTTAAGCTTATAGGAAGGATGGGGTAATGAGGTGGAGCTGCAGCAAGCGACTAGCATATATGGTGGCTACAATCGCAAAAGAGAGCGAGAAGAGAAGCAAGGCACGGTCGTGAAGCTAGTAGCGATCAAGAAGTGATCCTAGAGCAACCTACGTCAAACATAACTCCAACACCGTGTTCACTTCCCGGACTCCGCCGGAAAGAGACCATCACGGTTACACACACGGTTGATGTATTTTAATTAAGGTCAACTTCGGGTTTTCTACAACCGGACGTTAACAAATTCCCATCTGCCCATAACCGCGGGCACGGCTTTC
>NW_021288107.1:0-872 GCF_002162155.2 Triticum dicoccoides
TAACGCGAGTCGAGGCGGACGTCGTCGCGGTAGCGACGACGGACGCCGAGACGAGCACGTGACACCAGTGCCACCCTGTCTTAGCGTAACGCGAGTCGAGGCGGACGTCGTCGTGGTAGCGACGACGGACGCCGAGACGAGCACGTGACACCAGTGCCACCCTCTCTTAGCGTAACGCGAGTCGAGGCAGACGTCGTCGCGGTAGCGACGACGGACGCCGAGACGAGCATGTGACACCACTGCCGCCCTGTCTTAGCGTAACATGAGTCGAGGCGGACATCGTCGCGGTAGCGACGACCTACGCCGAGACGAGCAGGTGACACCACTGCCACCTTGTCTTAACGTAACGCGAGTCGAGGCGGATGTCGTCGCGGTAGCGACGACGGACGCCGAGACAAGCACGTCACACCATTCCCACCCTGTCTTAGCGTAACGCGAGTCGAGGCGGACATCATCGCGGTAGCGACGATGAACGTCGAGACAAGCACGTGACACCATTCCCACCCTGTCTTAGCGTAACGCGACTCGAGGCGGACGTCGTCGCGGTAGCGACGACGGACGCCGAGGCGAGCACATGACACCATTCCCACCCTGTCTTAGCGTAACGCGAGTCGAAGCGGACGTCGTCGCGGTAGCGACGACGGACGCCGAGACGAGCACGTGACACCACTGCCACCCTGTCTTAGCGTAACGCGAGTCGAGGCGGACGTCGTCGCGGTAGCAACGACGGACGCCGATACGAGCTCGTGACACCACTGCCACCCTGTCTTAGCGTAACGCGAGTCGAGGCGGACGTCGTCGCGGTAGCGACGACGGACGACGAGACGAGCACGTGACACCAGTGCCACCCTGTCTTAGCGTAACGGGAGTCG
>NW_021288108.1:0-1565 GCF_002162155.2 Triticum dicoccoides
GTTTGATAGCACATGAAGTATTCCTGTGGTATCCGGGAGTGGCAAGATCTCATGATCTAAGGAACAGATACTTGACATTACGAAAGCTACGATAAAGTGAACTTAGTGACACGATCATATGCTAACCTTACGGTTGGGTCTGTCCATCACATCATTCTCCTAATGATGTGATCCCGTTATCAAATGACAACTCATGTCTATGGTTAGGAAACTTTAACCATCTTTGATAAACAAGCTAGTTTAATAGAGGCTTACTAGGGACATAGTATTGTTTATGTATTTACACATGTATTTAAGTTTCTGGTCAATACAATTCTAGAATGAATAATAAACATTTATCATGAACAAGGAAATATGATAATAACCAATTTATTGTTGCCTCTAGGGAATATTTCCAACAGTCTCCCACTTGCACTAGAGTTAGCAATCTAGTTTACATCGTAATGAATCTAACACCCATTGAGTTCTTGTGTTGATCATGTTTTGCTCGTGGAAGAGGTTTAGTCAATGGGTCTGCTGCATACAGTTCTGTATGCACTTTGGAAATCTCTATATGACATGTAGATGTTGCTACCACGCTCTGCTTGGAGCTACTCCAACCGAATGCTCCACCATTCAGAATGTATAAGTATCTAGTTTGAGACTTAGAGTCATACGGATCAGTGTTAAAGCCAGCATCGACATAGCCCGTTATGATGAGCTCTTTGTCACCTCCATAAACGAGGAGCATGTCCTTAGTACTCTTTAGGTACTTAAGGATATTTTTGACTGCTGTCCAATGATCTACTCCTGGATCACTCTGGTACCTTCCTGCCAGACTTATGGCAAGGCACACATCACACTGGTACTGTTGCATGCTATACAAATCGTTTTTAATACCTTCTTGGGATGGAGTTTTAAAATGTCACCTTGCCCGTGTGTGCGATAGGGGGTCCTTCCCACACGACCCAGAAACCATCAGGGATAGGTGAGAGGCTACTGACGATTTCCATAGCATAAATGTATGAGAAGTCGCAGCCTATCCCTTACCTTAGGCCTTGACATTACGTTTCTGATCCAAGAGACATCCGAAACGATTACGCAGCTATACTCGTGTGGAAAAGGTGGATATCATAAACATTTGATCTACCTATGTGTTTGCGATAGGTACGTTACCGCACACAGTTAAAAATGTAAAATGTGTGTGGTGCCTCTACTATCACCAACGTTCCCATTTGAAAGTGCAACTAATCCTCGGGTGGTTTTGGTAATTCATGACAACATATAGCTCATTGAACTAATATCCATTCAAGTTTAATATTTCAGGAAGTTCAATGAATGGCATGGCATGGACCAGAGATGTGGACCCCTCAAAATGCTAAGGACTCATATTGGCAAAATCTTAAGACTCTTCATTTCTATCTTAGTGATCCAAGATCACATGGAATCCATAGGAAAGCCAATACTATTAAAAGGGAATGAGGTGTTGCTTAATGGCTTGCTTGCTCAAATGCTTAGTGATATTGCTCCAAATCCCTCAACCACTCTCTCATTCCAAATATGTCAAAACCCTAAACTCCAACTCG
>NW_021288109.1:0-1325 GCF_002162155.2 Triticum dicoccoides
GTTTCTTGGTAATGATTCTAATGTTCATGAGAATATGATGCTGCCTAAATTGGATACATTTGTTTTGCTTACAAATGAAGGGCCTAGCTTGGAGAAGGATGAACATTGGAGCAAGAACAAGCATGGAGATGATGGCATGCGCAAGGGGAACAAGAACGGAGTTACAAGTGATGATTTCAGGACTTTGAAGCCACCATAATGGGTGCATGAAGCCTTGGACGAAATATACAAGATGCCACTTCCTAAATTTCGTCCCGAGGCTATTTTAGGTGCTGCGTCACCTTATTATTGGGCCAGGCCCATGTAATTTCGAAATACATAAGTATAGGCTATTTTTAGAGTCCGTATGTGTGGGGAAACAAGAGATAGGGTTGATTTCGGACCCCTCCACCAAGGGCCACGAAATTCCCCCCCCTCTTCCTCCATATATACAGCCCTTAGGGCATCGTTTAGACTTTGGGTTTTGTTTAGATTAAAAGTTCGCCATAGCTGCAACTTCGCGTACTTCGTTTGTGTTCAACGACCAGACAAAGGCGTCACAGAACCCCACCTTGATCAATAAAACTTTCATCTTATATTCGCAATATCCAGATTGCAATCTTAGTTTCTTGCTTGTTCTTCGTTTGCTCGCAGGAAACAGACCCTCGTGGTCAGGTTGATCGTGCTCCGGCGTGGTCAATAACCTCTCGGAGTTGGTTTAGCGATTGCTAAGGTGCGACGTCCTCGCACGTTCGTAGTCGGATCGTCAAAGTCGACTTCCACCAAAGCGAAATCCACCATCTCATCGAAAGACGGGACACCTTTGCCTCTATCAAGTGGTATCAGATTTCCAGGTTGCTCGGTGAGATTTTACAGTTTTTTAGTAGTTTAGATCGAGTCTGCTCTTCATACCTATAGTCCACGAAAAAGCCACAAAAAAAAATTTAGGGTTAGTTCATCATATCCGAACCCATCTGAGCCTTGCATAATCTTTTTAGGGTTTTGCTTTGTTGAATTTGCGGTTGCATCGTCGTGTCTAGTTGCTGGTCTTAGAGTCTAGTCTTTTAGAGTTTCGAGTTCTGGTCATAAGTTGTCACGCCGCCGCCGCACCATCATCATCGCCCCTGCCATCTACCACCACCGCACCGAATCCATATCCATATACCACCACCAATCCGTGTCCATATACCACCACCGATCCATATCCATATACTACCACCGCTACCACCACCGCTGCCATATACCACCACCATATATCCACCACCAATCCGAGTTCTTTGCTTATTAGGTTTGTTTTCGGGATCCATCTAGATTCCGATTCGTGTTTCCTTGCCGGAGTAGGTTTC
>NW_021288110.1:0-1925 GCF_002162155.2 Triticum dicoccoides
CGGATCGCTCCCCCGACGCTCTTCGTCGTCTGCAGCACAGGCGCCTGCCCCCTCGACCCGAGCTAAATCGGGGGGGGGCTCGGCCCCGCGGCGCCCCGAGCCTCGGCGCTGCTCCTCACCGCCGTCATCGCGTCGCCTCCTCACCTCTCCCTCGCGCTACTCCGGCCACCCCGACCTCCACCGCGCCCGCTGCCCTAGTCCCTACAAAGCCCGGTGAGGCCCTCGGCCTCCGTTCCCCTACGCCCGCCGCGCTCGCACACGGCCGTGGCCTCTCCCTAGCTCGCCGGCGTTTTGCCCTCCTTGCTCGTCGTGCCGCTCGTGCTCCCCGTCGTGGCCATCGCCCGCATCGTCGCCGCCGTGTGCCGAAGCTCGCGCTCCGGGCAGCACGCGCCCTCCCTCCTATGCCCGCGCACGCCCCTTGTTCCCCGCATCGTCGTGTGCTCGCCCGCGCCTCCCCACTGCCCTCTGCCGCTAGCTCCTCGCCCCGCCATGGCCTCGCCGGCACCCGCGCCTGCAAGCTGCCCTGGGCCTCCTCGCCCCGGCGATCTGGGCGAACGCCCAGTCGGGCGCCGCAATGCCCGACCCGCCCCTGCGCCCGATCCGCTAAGGCCCCCGGGGCCAATGACAAGTGGGCCCCCGCCCAGAGAACGTTTTAATAAAAATAAAAGAAAATAATTAGAAAATAATAGTAATAATAAATAAATAATGAAATTAATTAATTAACTAATTAATTAACTAATTAATTAACTAATTAATTAACTTAATTAATTTTGATTAAATTAACCAATTAAAATTAATTAAACTAATGATTAATTAACTTAATTAACTACTGTTAATTAGCTAATTAATTAGTATGACAGTGGGGCCCACCCCCCTTAATTAATTATGAATAGTTTAATTAACCTGTTAATTAAAATGTGTCACTGACCAGTGGGACCCACTGGTCAGGTTGACCAGTCAACTCTGTTGACTGCTGATGTCAGCATGACATCATGCTGATGTCATTAATTCATTTTCGAATTAATTAAATAATTAATTAAATTCCAGAAATTAATAAAATCTTTAGAAAATCATATCTTTTAATCCGTAACTCGGATTAAAATACTTTCTACATGAAAGTTGCTCAGAACGACGAGACGAATCCGGATACGCAGTCCGTTCGTTCGCCACACACCCCTAACCTATCGAACGCGCAACTTTCCCCCTCCGGCTCCTCTGCCCGAAAACGCGAAACACCGGGAATACTTTCCCGGATGTTTCCCCCCTTAACCGGTACCACCTCATACCACGTTAGGGCACACCTAGCACCGCTCATTGTCATGTCACGCATCGTCGTGTTTATGTTTGCATTGTATTCATTGTTTCTTCCCCCTCTTATCTCCGGTAGACTACGAGACCAACGCTGATGCCACCGAGTACGACTACGTCACCGACGACCCCTCCTTGTCTGAGCAACCAGGCAAGCCCCCCCCTTGATCACCAGATATCGCCTATTCTACTCTATATTGCTTGCATTAGAGTAGTGTAGCTTGTTACTGCTTTCCGTTAATCCTATTCTGATGCATAGCCTGACATTGTCGCTACATCTGTTGATACTTTACCTGCAATCCTAAATGCTTAGTATAGGATGCTAGTTTATCATCATTGGCCCTACATTCTTGTCAGTCTGCCTTGCTATACTATCGGGCCGTGATCACTTGGGAGGTGATCACGGGTATATACTATACATACATACATACTATACAGATGGTGACTAAAGTCGGGTCAGCTCATTGAGTACCCGCAAGTGATTCTGACGAGGGGGCTGAAAGGACAGGTGGCTCCATCCCGGTAGAGGTGGGCCTGGGTTCCCGACGGCCCTCGACTGTTACTTTGTGGCGGAGCGACAGGGCAGGTTGAGACCACCTAGGAGACAGGTGGGCCTG
>NW_021288111.1:0-1343 GCF_002162155.2 Triticum dicoccoides
TGATAATATTCTTCTACAGAATTTTTCCCTTGTCTTAAACGCTGCAATTTTTGAAGCAATTCACGTTGATAATATGGTGGAACCCAACGCGTACGCATAGCAGTTTTCAAAGCAGCCCAAGTAGTTGGAATAGGATATAATCTACAATGTTCAGACCACCATACACATGCAAAACTAGTGAAAGCACAAACGGCAGCAGCAACTCGTCTCTCCTCAGGATATTGTAAACATGTAAATCGTTGTTCAGTTTCTAACTCCCAAGTAAGATATATATCAGGAACATATCTACCCTCAAATGGTGGAATATTCAATTTCAGTTTAGGAATATGGACATCATCTCGTACCTGAGGTGGTGGTGCAGGCCTACCATTACGAATATATACCTGAGGTCGACCTGCTGGTGGTGGTGCTGGTGGCTGCTCGTAGATCTGATTTTGACCAACCTCATCCTCATAATCACCCGCATACTCATCATTCTAGCCTATGCGGTGATAGGCGGTGATCGGCAACTTTGAGAGTTTTTGACTACAACGGTTGCCGATCACCGCCTGCTGCTGGGTAAGAACTCGTAAGAATTTGAGATTTGCTTGACGGATTTGTGACACCCACCACCACCACTTGTTCGTAGTCTGTAGGATCATATTCTTGTGTGTTTCTATTGCTGCTAACCATGCCAGGATCACAAGCCGACGAGATTGACTGGGAGAATTTATCGAACAAGGAGCTTCATGATAAGTTTCAGCAAATGATGACTGAACAGGTGCAAGATGTGCTGAACAATTTTGAAGAGGCCATGGAGAAGATCACTGGCCTTGAGAAGACGTTCGAAATAAAGCTCGATAACAGATTTAATGAATTGCTCGCGCGTCTTCCACCACCACCACCCGCTGCACCTAACGCACCTCTCCAACAACAACAACAACAACGACTACCTCCACGTCGCGAAATAGACCTTCGCCGAGCGAGCCGTGTTCCTCTTGCGTTTGGCCAAACTGTTGGTGCTGCTGTTGATACTTCTGTGGCTCCTGCTGCTGATGCGGAGGAGGATGCTTATGTGGGAGACTATGAGGATGAGGTTGATCAAAATCAACACTACGTGCAGCCACCTGTACCACCACCAGCAGGTCGACCTCAGGTATATATTCGTAATGGTAGGCCTGCACCACCACCTCAGGTACGAGATGATGTCCATATTCCTAAACTGAAATTGAATATTCCACCATTTGAGGGTAGATATGTTCCTGATATATATCTTACTTGGGAGTTAGAAACTGAACAACGATTTACATGTTTACAATATCCTGAGGAGAGACGAGTTGCTGCTGCCGTTTGTGCTTTCACTA
>NW_021288112.1:0-18751 GCF_002162155.2 Triticum dicoccoides
CAGTGGTTCTCCCAGTGCTACCTTAGCCGATACAACGGAACGTAAGGTACCAAAACATGGGAGCCGGGCAAACCCAACTATTGACCCAAGACATGATTCGGGGCAGATGCATATAATGCTATAAGTTCAGGGTGCCGCACTTGTGAAAGTGTTCGGACTTATCACACCATGATGCGGGAAACATAAGCCCCTGGTGTATTTAGCCGTACCAAAATGTACGGATGCGACATGTCACAAATGAACATATGTACAAGGAAGAAATGCAATTGGAAGCAAAAAGGTGTTGCATTACTTTTTCAAGAAAAACTGCTGTGAATGCAGAACGATACAAATGGTGCGATAAGCAAGGGATGTGACTATTAAATATGTCCCCCTCCAGGGGTAGGCTGCGGAATGGTGTATAAAACAGATTTAATGCTCCTAATGGAGACCACCTGGATATTCGTTGTAGCCTTTCTCCTTCCCTGGCTGTTGCATCATGAGTTCGGCAGGTCTGCTGCCGGACAGGGCCTCTAACGAACGGAGTCCTGTGGGTAAAAATAAAAAGGAAAAAGAAGAAAAGAACGACACACTTGAGAGCCACTGGTGTGGTTGAGCCGCATTCTCGGCCTATCGTGGTCGTGCCCCTCTCGCCATGCCCATGGTATCTCCAAAGCGTAGTGGTGTACGCGAAGGACCTGTCTTGAAATTTGGCAGGGGCTGGGGTTGGGGCCGCACTGCTACGCGTGCTCGGAACATGCCAGGTGGTCTTGTTGTACATTACTCCGGGAGCGTTTGGCCGTGTCCGGTCGCTTAACGGCCGGACTCGAGAATTGCCTTAAGAGGCTGCACTGTACTTCTGCCGCGAGAGCCGCTGTATGTTCCTCCGTTCGAAGAGAGCATTCAGTGTATCCATTGACTGTGATGACTCCTCGAGGTCCTGGCATCTTGAGCTTGAGGTATGTAGTGCGGCACCGCGTTGAATTTTGCAAACGCGGTACGTCCGAACAGAGCATGATAGCCGCTGCAGAACGGAACTATGTCGAAGATTAACTCCTCGCTTCAGAAGTTATCCGGGGATCCGAAGACCACTTCTAGTGTAACTGAGCCTGTACAATTGGCTTCTACACCTGGTATGACGCCTTTAAAGGTTGTCTTGGTAGGTTTAATCCTTGAGGGGTCTATGCCCATTTCGCGCACTGTATCCTGATAAAGCAGATTCAGGCTGCTGCTGCCGTCCATCAGGACTCTTGTGAGGTGAAATCCATGGACGATTGGGTCTAAAACCAATGCGGCGAATCCGCCGTGGCGGATGCTGGTGGGGTGGTCCCTTCGGTCAAAAGTGATCGGGCAGGAGGACCATGGATTGAACTTCGGGGCAACTGGCTCCATCGCGTATACATCCCTGAGTGCACGCTTCTGCTCCCTTTTGGGTATGTGTGTTGCGTATATCATGTTCACCGTCCGCACCTGTGGGGGGAAACCCTTATGTCCTCTATTGTTCGGCGGTCGAGTCTCTTCCTCGTCATCGCTATGCAGCCCCTTGTCGTGTTTGGCAATTAACATGCCTGCCTTCTTGAATACCCAACAGTCCCTGTTGGTGTGGTTAGCTAGCTTTTCCGGGGTGCCGTGTATCTGGCACGAGCGGTCGAGTATTCGTTCCAAATTGGACGGACCCGGAGTAGTTCTTTTGAATGGCCTTTTCCGCTGACCGGGTTTAGAGCCTCTGAATCCGGCATTGACTGCCGTATCTTCACTATTATCGCCATTAATGCGGCGTTTGTTTTTGTTGCGACGCGACCTGCCATTACGGTCCTTGATATCCGGACTGCCAGAATTTTTGCTGAGGTTGTTGCTGCGTGCTAGCCAGCTGTCCTCACCCGCGCAGAAGCGGGTCATGAGTGATGTGAGGGCCTCTGCGTCCGGACAGTCGACGATTTGGTTTTTCTTGGTTAAGAACCGTGTCCAGAATTGTTTGGCCGATTCGTCTGGCTGCTGAATTATGTGGCTTAGGTCATCAGTGTCTGGTGGTCGCACATACGTGCCTTGGAAGTTATCGAGGAATGCGGCTTCCAGGTCTTCCCAACTCCCGATTGACTCTGCTGGCAAGGTGTTAAGCCAATGTCGGCTGGTCCTTTAAGCTTGAGTGGGAGATATTTGATGGCGTGAAGATCATCACCGTGGGCCATGTGGATGTGAAGGAGATAGTCTTCGGTCCAAACCGCGGGGTTTGTTGTGCCATCGTAGGTTTCAATGTTCACGGGTTAAAACCCTTCGGGGATTTGATGATCCATTACTTCATCTGTGAAGCATAGTGGGTGTGCGGCGCCTCTGTACTGGGCTATATCACGACGGAGCTCAAAAGAGCTTTGTATATTTTGTTCGGCCCGGCCGGACTTACTGTGTCCGGCGCGACGGTTGTCGTCACATATCATGGGGCGCCCACGCAATCCATAGATCGATCTTGATTGTCTTGCCTTATCCTTCAATATATCTCGCAAGTCCGGAGCGTTCCCCTGTGGCCTTGTGCTTTTCGAGCAATGCCGGGGTACGGTTCTAGTGAAGGGCCTAGAGGCCTCTCTGTCGCGACAACGGGGTGGTCGGTCGGCCGTATTGTCTGCTGGTGATGCAGGTTCATACGCCTCCTCCTCTAATCGGGGGAGCAGCTTGCGTTTAGGGTAGCTTTTGGAGGGGCGTTCGAGCTCATGCTCTTCGGTCGCGAGGACTTCAGTCCATCTGTCGGCTAGCAGATTTTGATCAGCTCTAAGCTGTTGCTACTTTTTCTTGAGGCTGTTTGCCATGGCCATAAGCCTGCGTTTAAAACGCTCTTGTTCGACGGGATCCTCAGGCACGACGAATTCGTCGTCGTCGAGGCTCGCCTCGTCTCCGGACGGAGGCATATAATCCTTTACCTCTTCTTCCGCCGCTCTCTCATGAGGGTTGGCGTCTCCGTCCTCCTGTGCTAAATTTTGCTGGAGGGGGTTGTCTTCGGCACTGTCTGGGGTGTTATTATCTCCGCTGCCAGAATCTTCATTCTTGCTGTGGCGGGATTTAGAGCGGCGCCGCTGACGCCGACGCTTGGGCTGTTTCTTGGAGGGGTCATCCTCTGCTGTTCGTTCGCCATTCCCATCCTTTGGGATATCCACCATGTATATGTCATATGATGAGGTGGCTTTCCAGTGCCCGGTAGGCGCTGGTTCTTGTTCGTCTTCGGCATCGTCGTCCATACCGTCGATGTCTTCGGAGTCGTAGTCTAGCATGTCGGTTAGATCGTCGACAGTTGCTACTAAGTGGGTGGTGGGTGGGCTTTGAATTTCTTCATCGTCCGCATCCCAACCGTCCTGACCGCAGTCCGGCCAGGGCTCTCCTGATAATGAGAGATACTTTAGCGAACTCAAGATGTCGCCAAAAGGTGAGTGTTGAAAGATGTCCGCCGCGGTGAACTCCATGATCGGCGCCCAATCGGATTCGATCGGAGGGGGCGCAGGAGGTTCGGAGTCCGGCAAGGAGTCCGGCACCTCGGAGTCACGAGCTTCATGAGGGACAAGGTCAGTGTTTGGCTCTATCGCCATAGAGGTTGCAGCCCCCAAGACGGTGTCTAGCCATCCGTCCCCGATCTGCGCGGCCGGCTCCGAATTGAAGGTCGGAACGGGCTCGAGTGCGGCCTCCAGGGTACTGTCCGGCTGTAGAGCTAAATCATGCCCGTCGTGACAGTGCGGCGCGCTTGGCTGTGGCTCGAATCCGTCGAAGATCAAGTCCCCGCGGATGTCAGTCGTGAAGTTCAAACTTCCAAATCTGACCTGACGGACAGGGGCGTAGCTTTCGATCTCCTCCAGATGGCCAAGTGAATTGGCCCACAATGCAAAGCCGCCGAATGCGAAGATTTGTTCGGGGAGGAAGGTCTCACCCTGGACTGCGTCGTTGTCGAGCCTATCGGTGACGACACAGAGGAACTCTCAATGAAAGCACCAATGTGCGTCTAGGCCCTCCTCGCCAAAGTCGTTTTTGAAGGGTTTCCTCATAGATGAGGTTTAATCCGCTGTCGCCATCCATGAGTACCTTGGTAAGACGAAAGCCGTCCACTATCGGACTGAGGACCAATACGGCTGGTGCTCGAGTTGTTCGGAATTTAGGTTCATCGCTGGCATTGAAGGTGATAGCCGTGTCGCTCCATGGATTTGTTGTTGGTACTTGGTAGACTTCGGCGACGCTGCGGATTGTTCGCTTCCGCATATTATTTGATGCGAAAGTCTCGAAGACTGTTAATACCGTACTGGTACTCCTGGGCTGGTTGCCCGGGGCTAGAAAGCCTTCACCACTTTTGGCCACCTGCCGTAGTATCCAACATGCTCGAAGGCTATGTGTTGGAGTGGCGCCCTCCGTACTGTGGATTTTGCAGGGTCCGTTGAGCCATCCCTCCAGTACGGTTCCGTGCCCTTTATGGTTTTTTTTGCTTTTTTGTTTTTAATCCCGGTGCTTGAGCATGACGCACCCTTTTATTTCGGACTGGGGTTGTATTCAGGGCCGGATTGTCCCAAAACCTGGTTTTGGTTTTCCAGGCACTCTCCATCGCCCAGTATTTTTGTACAATGGTCCCTAGGTCGGCGAAGCGTGTAACTTCGCGATGACTTATGGCGTTTATGATTCCCTTGTCCGTGCAATTGTTGCAGAAAATTGAAATCGCGCTTTCTTCACGGCAGTCCTTTATCCTGTTCATAACCAGGAGGAATCTGGCCCCGTAATGATGTACTGTTTCATCGGGCTCTTGCCGTATTTGAGATAGATCGCTTATGTTTGGGTGGGCGGGTGGAATTAAGTTCAGAACGCCGCCCGATCTGAGGCTCAAAGGCCAAGAAGTTTCCGGATTTGGAAGCTTGGTTGGTTGGATGCTTTCCAACAAATCTAGTCCGATGCCTGACTTTAGGTTCAGTATTTGATTGACGTCCGTCCCTCCGCAGGAATCCGACATGGAGGGATCGGGAATCCGAACATAGCTGGTTTTTAACATAGAAGAAGGGTCGCTGCATTGTTCCTCTACCACAACAACGTGGTGGGTAGCCTGGGGAGAGTTAATTTCTCTCAGATCGGTTTTAAGCCCAATCTGATCGTAGTATGTAGCGACTCCCAGGGCGGCGATGCGATCCAAGAGCTCGTTTACGGAGGAGAGCTCCATCGGATCTAGCTGCTTGGCAAATTCCGAGCTAACGTGAAGATCGCTTTTGATGACCTGAGAGGTCATCGTCGGAGCGGTGGCCGAACAGGCGGTCATAAGAAAACCACCTAGCCGGATAGGTTGGCCGGCGGCCAAAGCTCCCTTGATGACGGGGCTGTCTTTAAAGACAGGAAAAGGCATCCTTCCTGATTGCGACGACACAGAGGATCTCTCAATGAAAGCACCAATGTCGGTGTCAAAACCGGCGGATCTCGGGTAGGGGGTCCCGAACTGTGCGTCTAGGCGGATGGTAACAGGAGACAAGGGACACGATGTTTTACCCAGGTTCGGGCCCTCTTGATGGAGGTAAAACCCTACGTCCTGCTTGATTAATATTGATGATGTGTGTTACAAGAGTAGATCTACCACGAGATCAAGGAGGCTAAACCCTAGAAGCTAGCCTATGGTATGATTGTTGTTCGTCCTACGGACTAAAGCCATCTGGTTTATATACACACCGGAGAGGGCTAGGGTTACACAGAGTCGGTTACAATGGTAGGATATCTACATATCCGTATCGCCACGCTTGCCTTCCACGCCAAGGAAAGTCTCATCCGGACACGGGACGAAGTAATCAATCTTGTATCTTCATAGTCTTGGAGTCCGGCCGATGATGATAGTTCGGCTATCCGGACACCCCCTAGTCCAGGACTCCCTCAATGGTCAAGAGATGGTGGTGGCTGGCCATGGGCAAGAGATGGAGGTGGCTGAGGATGACCTAGCGATGGTCGTGCCTGAAGGTGGCCTCACGATGGTGGTGGTGCCTGACAATGACCACGCACCGGTGGTGGCGCCGACGATCCCACAGCTGGGCGACATGACCACGCCAATTGTGGTAGAAGACTACATCCCACTGCCTCCACTGCCTCGCTGCTCTTGGCGCATCAGGCTGAGGAAGGAGAAGGAGAAGAACAATGCATGAGAACTCAACTTTGTCAGGTATGTCAGATCTCCAAACTGATATATATACACTTAGTTACCTATGTTATCTCTAATATGCTTAGTTTCCTATAGGTTAGCTTCATTTTACCTAAGTTGGCTCTAATATGCTAACTTAGAGCTTATATGCTTAGTTTCCTATAGGTTAGCTCCAAAATAACTTATGTTAGCACAAAATGATCAAGTTTACATAATAAGCTTATAGTCTTTTTCTTATTCTTCTTTTCCAAAATGACATAGGTTAGCTTCATTTTACCTAAGTTGGCTCTAATATACTAACTTAGAGCTTATATGCTTAGTTTCCTATAGGTTAGCTCCAAAATAACTTATGGTAGCACAAAATGATCAAGTTTACATAATAAGCTTATAGTCTTCTTCTTATTCTTCTTCTTTTCCAAAATGACATAGGTTAGCTTCATTTTATCTAAGTTGGCTCTAATATGCTAACTTAGAGCTTATATGCTTAGTTTCCTATAGGTTAGCTCCAAAATTACTTATGTTAGCACAAAATGATCAAGTTTACATAATAAGATTATAGTCTTCTTCTTATTCTTCTTTTTTTCGAAAATTCTTCTTATTCTTATTCTAGTGTTCTTCTTCTTCTAGTATTCTTCTAGTCTTCTTCTTCTTCTTCTTCTAACTTCTTGTTTATCATTTTGCAGATTTGATTTAATTCACGGAAGCTTGCATGGATGGAGTGCTTCTTTTCCATTTGTGTTTTTATTTTGTATCAATGTGAAACTTTTGTGAATTGATGGATAACGGTGTTGGATGAACAATGTGAAACTTTTCTAATATGTAACGATGGAACTATGTGTTGGCTATGTATGTATATATGATGAAACTTGTGTATTGGCTATGATTGTTATATGGATGCTTGTTGTATATATACGTGTTCGATATCTCATATGTGAAATAGTGACCTGAGATTAAGAAAAAAAATTAAAAAAATTGTTACTAATGGCGCACTACCATGTGGTGCGCCATTAGTATAGCAGACTCTAGTGGTGCACTGTGGGCAAAACTAATGGCGCACTGCATGGTGCGCCATTAGTATACCAGATACTAAGTAAAAAATAATAGTGGCGTGATACCAATGGCGCACCGGTAGTGCGCCATTAGTAGGCAAAACCGGTGCGTCATTAGTAGGCCTTTTCCTAGTAGTGTCAGTGCTATCTTGATGTAGGGTGCGGCGTGGAAGCAGAGTCTCTACTCTCCCGTCATGATGTTCTGTCAGATAAGGTATCTGTTCGGTCGATCTTCAGAAAAAATTAGTCACAATAATACTTATTGGTGTTTTTATTATGACCAGCTGCCTGAATGCAAAACGATGGAAGAAAATCCTGCAAATGGAAAGGCTGCTGCCGGGTACACCTATGGCCGCATAGCTAGAGGCGTGGTCGAGGGATTCGCTGACTTTGACCCGCTGTTTGGAGTGGTTGAAGAGGTGCTGTCTGATGGCGACGCCGCATCGAGCTGTGTGTGCTCCGCAGTGGGAGGCGTGCTAGGGAAACGTTGCGACCGGACTGGTGAGGACGAAGAGGTGGACAGCCATGGCACAAAGAGGATGAAGAAACTGTAGCTTGCAATTATTGTGATAGGTTGATCGTTTAGTGAGTGTGGTTACAGCTCGTGACTTTAACTCATCTTGTGTTGTGGTCTCCTATTTGTCTTAGAAATTTATAAGTTCTGCGGTGCTATAATGTTTAGTGAAGTATCTAAAATATTTTTTTCAGAGTTTAAAATTGCAAAAAATATATTGGCGTTTTTTGGAAGTATGTTGCGAAATAAATTGCTAAAATTTATTAGAAGGTGAAATGGAAATATAAATTTATTAAATAATAATGATTATGTTGGAACGGAAGATTAGTAAGTCCTGTTATAGGTCGAAATGTGTGAGAGGGGATAAAAAATTTGATCAGTTATTGGATGGATGATGTCGTGCGGTAGGTATTTTTTTCCGTATTTGATACTGGATTGTGCGGGTTACACACAATCATACCTCCAAGTGTGTGGCAACTTAGGTTTGGAAAAGATGCTTGCGAAACAATTTAGGTGACCGGAAAACCTCTGTCCAAAGAAACATCTGTGCATTAGATAACGATACATTATAGAAATTGATGTGATTGTGGTGGTTACCTCTTTCAAACGATTACATCATATCCGACGACACCACGGCCTCATGCTGACACCACGGCCACATGTCGGTGGTACTTAAATGATTACATGGAGTTGAAACTGCTGTCCTCCACATGTGTTGGATTCCATAGCTCCTATGAATTATGTGACTATATTGAGAGCAAAAATGTCATCAGCAAAATTAATTTCATGACAACGATAATCTTAGGTGGCAGATGGCCGAATGTTATTGGCGAAAACATAATCCGTATTTTAGGTCTTTGTGATAACTCGTTGGTAGGTAGCCGAATCTGGGTGGCGTTGAGTCCGCTAGGGTGCGGTTGGCCTTCGGGTGGGGTTTGATACCACCGGGGGAGGGCAACCGTATTGGGCATAATCTCAATATATGGGTGATGTCTGTTTTTGATAAATTATATCGTGAGCAAGTGCCATGTCCGGCCTCTTCCTTGCCGCCATTATCGATCATCTCTTCGTCTTGCCCCGTGTCATCATTGCCTGCCCCGTCGGCATCCTCAACATCGTCATCCTCATCTTCAGTTATCCACCGAGTATAGCCATCCATGAAACTAGTCATGAGCAGGTGCGCTTCG
Organism: Triticum dicoccoides; assembly: GCF_002162155.2. Taxonomy (NCBI): domain Eukaryota; kingdom Viridiplantae; phylum Streptophyta; class Magnoliopsida; order Poales; family Poaceae; genus Triticum; species Triticum dicoccoides. Next base: position 8,860 of record NW_021288112.1, read on the forward strand.
ACACGACCATCGTCATAGGGGTCGAGCCAAACTATTCCTTTGCATTTTCGACACGGACATAAAACCTCTGTCCGGTTATTTTCCTTCATGTCCTGCACCGCCGACCGCAACCATCTTTCCACCATCGTTCCACCGACCATCGTCAACTCTACACGGTAATAATAAACAAATTGATTATAAAAATGCGTGCATGCATCAAAGTCATACAAAAATTCGGCATGACCTTCCCTAAAAATAGGACATATATGGATCTAGAGTTTGCCCGGAATTCACCGAAACGGAAATAAATCGACATTTCGGCAAAACATAGGCAACTCAAAAGCACAATTTGGCGTCAACTCATGCCACACACACAATTTCCACAAACATATCACACACATAAATATATTTCCATTTTGCAAAAGCATGAAATTTTCATCACCTATCTCGAGATCGAGCACACGATGGAGATGATGTTGTAGGGAGATCAAAAGTGCACAAAGCTCTTCTTGACAAACATAGATCTAATTAGGGGGCAAATAGGTCACTTAACTAAATCCTACATCTACCTAGCTACCTAACTTGGGAGGAGACAACTTCAACTAGTGGAGGGGAAGGAAAAAGAGAAAGGAGATGCATTAATGGAGGTGATGTAGTTAGGTAGGAGTAATGAAGAGAGAGAAAGGTAGATAGAAGAGAGAGAGTAATGGGGGAGAAGTATTGAGGAAGAAGAAGAGTGAGAGTGGGAGCATGTGGGAGGTAGGGGAAAGGGAAGAGAGGAGGGGGAGGGGGGGACGGTGGGGAAAAGGTGGTGGGTTGGTGCGGATTAGCAGTAGCGCGGAACGTAAAACGCGCTGCTGATAAGAAAGTAGCAGCAGCGCACTTTTGTCAGAAGCGCTACTGCTAACCGGGACAAAGAGTGTGTCCAATTTGAAAATTAGCAGCAGCGACCTCAAAAAAACCGCGCTACTACTACAGCTTTAGCAATAGCGCTGCTAGCGATACCGCGCTGCTACTAAATGGAGGTGAGGGGGCACTCTCGGTCGATATTTGTAGCAGCGCGTGTTACACAGAGCGCGCTACTGCTAAACACTTGTCAGTAGCGCGTTTTCCACACCCGCGCTACTGCTAATTAGCAGCAGCGCTCCTTTTTTAGCAGTGCTGCTGCTAAGATTCTGTGTATAGGGTTTTCCCTAGTAGTGTCGGCGTCATCGGCATGGGTGGCAACGAGAGATTTGTATCATTCGTTCTTAACAAAACGGTCTACAGACAACATAAATGGTTTATGACGTGCTATGAGAGTTACAACTAATGAATTAGAATGGGATAAAATGACGAAAAAAATTTAGCCAGTACCGTTGGTGATAGCAAGGAAATCAACATTGTCAGATAGTAAGTGGCTATATATAACTTAATAAATTAGATCGTGAATTTTTTTGTCTAAAATACATCCGTACTGTAAAAATAAAAAATCAATTAGTTGGGAAAGAACAAAAAACGTTGTCCTGAAAACACGTGTCGCCTCACAACACGTCCGACCGCAAAATCTACGCGTTTGGATATATTCGAAACTCCTGGTTGGGACCAGTAGTCGGAATGTTCGTTCACTGCTGGTTTGTGCGCGACATGTCATTTGGTCTGCGAGCATGGACGAGGCCGAAACAAAAGGCTCTGGCTGCTGTACCGTTGCATGCGATATGGCAGCAGCAATAAACATGGGCGTGTGGTGGGTGGGAAGCAATGCACACTGTGCGTCAGCGTGGAGAGGTGGCTTAGTGAGATCCTGCAAAATCTAGCCGGCTATCAATACCGATGCATGCTGTGCCAGAGGAGGGGGCTGCTCGTTCCTGCCCTCCATTAATACATCCCCACCCCGACCTCCTCTTTCTCCCTCCTCTCTTATTACCACCAGCTGCCTTCTTCAAGACGAACACCATTGCTCATAGGTACTTGCTGTGCACTGCTAGGGAGAGAGTGTAAGGTAGCTAGCGGGGGAGGAGAGAGCAGGGTAGCTAGTTGGAGATGAGGAGGGGGTTCTTTGGCCCGGCCAAAGACGCGGCGAGGAGGCGTGTCTCCGCTCCACGAGAGCATTCGTCCGGTGGGGGTGTGGGTGCTGTTGTTGACGCCGACATGGCCGACGACTTCGTCCACGTCGAGGGGGCGACCGGAGAAGAAGCCATGCAGGCGGCTGACACTCTCCCTCCGCGTCGAGGAAAGGTAATGACATCCTACTCTCTTGTACATCTTCTCCGAGCTCAGTGCAACTGGGATGCTCCACTAGTGCAACTGGGATGCAACTGGGGGAGGGTGGCATGGCTGCCCTCCTGGCGCTAAAACCGGGTGGAAACACCGACCGTGTCTTCTGCTTGTGGTTTCTCTCGAAGATCGATCCAGTTACAATGAGGTTGGATCTTGGGGATGGTCATTTTAGGGATATAAATGCACGAGAAGTCCGTAGTATACTTGGACTAGTTGGAGGTGGTGGCCGCAATCGTGTTTTACGTAGGATGTGTTTCCGTAATAGACTAGAGGTGCTTGAGAGAGTGCACGAGCTGCTTGGGAATGATTATGCAAAATGTGCTTCTATTTCGATTTTGCGTTTGAAGAAGATTCTTCAAAATGCAAGAAGAGAAGTAATTACTCCGACAGTTAGGAGAAAAATAAAGGTCGCATATACAATGTTAGCGTTCTCAACATTCCTAGCCCCTCAAGATCCGTATGCCAAGGTAGCGGACGAGATTTTGTACATGGTTCAGTTCCCGGATGAAATAGACAAGTACGATGTAACGGAGTACATCGTAGAGGGTCTCAGACACGGCACTAGACGTGCATGCCGCAGCCTCGAGCGTGGCCACGCAAGAATCGTCCTTGAAGGGTGCATGCTAATCCCTCAGGAAATACTTGCGTTGAACAGCAAAACAACAAATAAACTTTTCATCGGTTTGTTTGGGAGAGTACTGAGCTTTGCTTCTATCAAATACCAGATTCTATTTTGCGATTCTTGCGAGTATTTGCCGAGCGAGATCAGTAAACTGAAGCAAACTTGGTTTCCGAGTGAGGGCGCGTACATTCTCCGAGTGAGGGCGCGTATATTCTTGGTTTTATTAATAGTTTCTATAAATGGAAAAAATCAAATGTGTAATTAATGTTGCTGCCGTTCGTGCGCAGGGGCAAGAACATTCGGAAAGCTGCATGGGAGCTGGTGGTGGCCATGGAGCGGTACCAACAGAGATGCACAGCTCTGGTGCTGATCACGACAGCGATGCAGGGAGTACTGGAGGTGGGGTGGGTGGAGAACCAGGTCCTGATATGGAGGCTTTCAAAAAGATGGTAACTACCAGTGCTGATACATACATTGTTTAGGCACAAAATGTTCTGCCTTGAAATCGAAAAACTTTGTTCATCTATTAATGCTATGTGTTTGACAGGTAAGTGATATAGCTGAAAGAGTGCTGCAGCAACAGATGGCCATGATTGATGCGGAGACTGACTACAAGTTGATGACGCTGGGGAAGGAAGTTGAAGCTTCTGAGAGGCATAGCAGAAGCCTGCGTGCTCAGATGGACGCAGTCATAGCAGAAGGGAATCGCAGGCGCATGCATATGCTCACCAGGGGGATCGTTCAGGAAGTGAACAATGGTTTGCGTGATGCATTCCAGCTAGCAGGGGCAGGAAAACCATGGTTCTACGGCCTTGAGCAGAAGATGCATTATTAACTGCAAGTTCTTATTAACTTGTTCGTAACTATATATGTTTGATGCTCTAGTAATGTCTATGTTTTGCAGTTGAGAAGGCTCTGTCAGGGATGGACGGTGCGTTTGTAAATGGGGATCGACACATGTACAACCATAACTACCATGGAACACGTTACTCTGGTAAATAATGGCAATTATGTACTAATGTTTCAAATAGTACAATTTTTTTTATTCAGCATCAAGAAAAATGCATTGTTCGTTTGAATGGCAATCTAAACTGATGAAAATAATGCTGCGTGCAGGGGCGCGAGCGATGCGTGACAACAAGGGGAAAGGTGATAAAAATTCAAATTTTGATTTATGTCCTTCACCAAAAGGATGTATTATGCATGATCTATCTTGGTTTATAAATGTTAATATATATATATCCATACTTCGCTATGAAAAAAAGATTTCTGATGATATGTTGTTTTGTTTAGCATGCATACAGAGATTTTCATAATAATTAATTGCACCTAACTGGTTTTGAGTCAGTAAATTGCTTTTCATAGCACCCCTAGTAGCAGAAAAAAAAATAATTGCAATTATTCGATAATCCAACTTTGTTTACATGTGCAAAACAAGAAGACATTGTCTGGATTAGCAACATGGAGTCACATGAAAACTTGTTTATCATTTTTTTATTTCAAACAGATATGGTGTTCTTGCATATAAGATTTTATATTAAGCATGTATACATGCATATTGAAATGTGAAAAAATGATGTTACTTCAACAAAGTGTTGTCTACATACAAATAATCACATCTCCCACTGTTGAACATTTTTTTAAGGAAAATTTTCTCCTTGATGATTGTAATTTTTTAATGATTTTCATAGATTCCTAGATGAACTAATATGCTTGTTATTATGTCATTTATTATTAAAAACAGCTTATTCCAGTTATAGGTGATGTCCTGTCAGGTTAATATGGGATTACCAGATTTGTTTCGTTTGTTTCTAGCTGTGTTAGTGCATACATGTTGGTGCTTCCATATTTTGAATTTTGGAACTAGAATAACATGACCAGTCCCATTTTACAACAGCTGCTCCTGCACACTTGAATTTGTACGCTAGAGTTGCGTGCGTGTTATGGTCCTAAATGCAAAAAATGTTGTTCCTTTCCGTGCTTTCGATTATTTTTTTAAAAAAAACATTAGTTAGATTTTAGACAATTTACTACATACATTTTTTTACATGCAAAAGAGGCAGCGGTCTCGATATATGATTATTATAGGACATTTGGTATTTTAACTAAGTTTTCTATGAAAGCTAAAATTTATTAAGGACAAGAGGGTTAGCATTAAAGGTCAAATTAAGAAAATATATTAGTATTTGGAATTAAAGTAATTTTTTAAATGACTCAAAGGTAACAATAATGATTACACTAAAATTTCCTTTTCCAGAAGTGGTGGTCGACATTGAGACGACGCAATGCTCTTTAGGTGATAACAATAAGAAGACCACATCTGATTGCCTGCAAAACAGTAATGACAATTGTGTGGGTGAGTGTGAGTGCATAGTGCTACCAAATACATAGTGTAATTTTTGGATTTTGACTAATTGAAGTATAATAAACAGGCATGATTGGTTGTTCTTCAACAATGGCTGAACCATTTCAGTGCATGCTTTCAGGAGAGGCTTGGGTGCCAGTTTCAAGGTTTGTTGGTTTTGCTACACCAAATGTGCCAATGGATGGTATGTATGGCATACATTGATACTGAATAGTCTGTTTATTAATACTATCTGTTTTACTGACATATAATTCGTGCTGTCCTGATTACAAAAGCAGGTGCGGTAAACTTAGACACTGGGTCTAGTTCAGCTGGACCAGCATTCGATTCATACCCAAAGAGTGCATGTGCTGGGATGAATCTGCCACAACTTAGGCGTTCAAGTCCACTAACATATATGGGGGCAGCATTTGCATCTGCTTGCCAGCTGGCACCTCTACCTGATGCGCTCATGATGCCAGGTGATTAGTTCAGCTCATGCTTAGAACTATCAATATGATAAAACTGTTTGTGGCCTTTATATGTCATGTGAAGTATTAAATTAATTCATGTGGTTTCATCTGGCAGAGATGCCCCAAGTTATACAACCTGTTGTGTTTGCATTCTCCCCTTTTGACACGGGGTTGCGCCACACTGAGGTTTCCGAAGAAGTGTCACTTGCATGCTATGAATCCGTGCAGCAGTGTGAAAGCCCTGAAAACAAAAATTATGTCCCGATAGTTCCTACGTATTTCAAAGAAATAAATACATCCAATGATTTCCTAACATTGCTTGTTATGAATGTTTTTTCTCTTGCAGAATTTGGTTTCATCATGACGCTCCATACATGATTAGAATGAATGGAGAAAACTTCAAGGCTAGGTACAATCACAATGTGGCATTTGATTTGGATGTGATGGAGACAGATGTTCGTTGCTTCAATGAAAAGGAGATAGCCATGAGGGGGGGGGGGTTGAGGGTCTAGACTGGACGATGTTTGTGTCGGTACAACTATGGGTATGTAAACTAGAGAAACGCAAGAATGTTGAATGCACTTGTTTTATCTATCTGGCAGTAATTTGGTTGTTCTTGTTTTCTTTTTGAAGATGAACTTCACCGTCACAAATGCTGCTAATAGAGACCTCCAATACATCCGTACCTTGTTGACACCGAAAAGGCATGGATTTGGACCAATGCACACCAGGCTGGTGAGTTTCATAAACATTTGTACTTTACTTTGCGGTATACATATCCACCATTTACTACTGTGATTAATATAGATATGTGACTCAAATTGTCGTTCCTTGTAGATATTGTCTCCGGTACAACTAGAGGATACTTGGAATGGGTATGGTTTTGACATGCGTGACAAGATCCTACACATCCTTGATCCAGTGAACACAAGGGCTAAGGAAGCAACGTATGTCGCCAAGCACGGGGCGACGATTGAGCTCATGTTTGATGGTATAGCTCAGGCTGGGGGGCTGTTCGGAAGTGAGGGGTGGACACTGGATCCAGCAGAGTGGAACGTTCGCTTCAACAACAACATGCACCCGCCGTGTTCTAAGTAAACTGTTGATGTTTAAAGAAAGTACTGACATACTATGAAACTTATTTCTGATCAGTGTTGTTGTTCTGGTAAAAGATCGGCATCAGGTGCTTATTTGTGGCACTACGTAGGGCACTTCACTTGTGATGGCCTAGATAACGATATGACTGAGGTAAAATTCTATGACATTTTTTTCATGTCAAATTTCATATTGGATGACTGTTTGGACAAAACCGTTACTTAAAAGAGACTCTTTTCCTTGTCGTGCGTCCTTTGAAGTTGGATCTTGCCCGGAAGCGCAAGATGTTGGCATACCAAGTCTTGACGATGGAAGGCAACGTTGGTGAGAAGCCAGGTTTCCTTTTCCGTTCATGAACGGCGACGTCAAATGCTTCTGGTGGTCATGCTGATCAAGCTTCAATCCTATTACCTATGCTTTCATAATTCCCTAAAGACAGCTTTGTTCTAGCTTGTCGCAAAAACTTATATTTGTAGTACTGTAATATATATTTTAGTATGATCTCCTATGGAACAAAATGACACCTTATTGTACTATATATTTGTAGTATGGCAAGACTTATTCTACTAGTGTGCTTCCTATTGGACTGGTGGTAAATTGAATTGCTAGTGGATAAGCTTGGTTGATAGAATTGGGGGTTTAGTTCATAGATGATGACGATTAATAAGCACATGCTTACTTTTTGTGGGAAAATTTTAAAATGGGGGTTAGTTCATAGAAATGGAAGCCATTCTAAGAGTTCTGGAACATTTCTGTAGTCTTCAGGAAGCAGATATATTTGTAGTCTTGAAACAGTCTTTGTGCTGGTGTGGTTCTTATTTCACTGGTATACTTTGTATTGTTATGTATGGGAAAAACAGAGATTGTGTATGCTTGGTTGTTTCATCATATGCTGAAACTGGTCAATTGGCTAAAGGTAGATGATCATTAAACTAAAGCAAACTTATAAATCAAAGAATTTAGATATTTGATACAAAAATTTGTTCTACATTATGCTGACAAATCAATCACATGTGAAACTACTGCAGCCAAATTTGAAAATTTTAAGGGGGTTTTGAATAGTTGTTTATTTATTGCACATAAAGTTGATAGACATTGTTTTAAATTATTTGGACGGACTAAACCAAGTAATTTACATTTCATGGGCGTTGTATATTCTACAAATGTTCCCCTTACATGATGCCGATTTTGAATTTTTCATTGCTTGGTCTTTTTATAATTATATGATGATGAAAATATCGTTGTAATATGGATTGCATTTGAAATTTTCCATTGATTGGCTTCTATTAAAAAATAATGGTGAGAAAATACTTTCAAAATGATATGCATTTTGTATATTTCATTGGCTTCGATTTTCTGATAAATATGTCATGATGAAAATAATAAATCAAAGAATTTTGATATTTGATACAAAATTTTGTTCTATGTTATCGTGACAAATCAATCGTATGTGAAATTTGTGTAGGCTTTGATTATAATTCTAGGTGTCACATTTTGCAATGTGACTTGTTGTTTAATTAATAGCTCTTACTGCAGCCAAATTTGAAAATTTTAAGGGGGTTTTGAATAGTTGTTTGTTTGTTGCACATAAAGTTGATAGGCGTTCTTTTAAATTATTTGGACAGACTAACCAATGCAATTTAAATTTCATGGCCGTTGTATATTCTACAAAATGTTCCCCTTACGTATGGATATGATGCCGATTTTGAATTTTTCATTGCTTGGTTTTTTATTATAATTACATGATGATGTAAATATTGTTGTAATATGGATTGCATTTGAATTGTTCCATTGATTGGCTTCTATTAAAAAAATATGGTGAGAAAATACTTTTAATATGATGAGTATTTTGTATATTTCATTGGCTTTGATTGGCTAAAGGTTGATGATCAGTAAACTGAAGCAAACTTATAAATCAAAGAATTTAGATATTTGATACAAAAGATTGTTCTACGTTATGCTGACAAATCAATCACATGTGAAATTACGGCAGCCAAATTTGAAAATATTAAGGTGGTTTTGAATAGTTGTTTATTTGTTGCACATAAAGTTGATAGACGTTGTTTTAAATTATTTGGACGGACTAAACCAAGTAATTTACATTTCATGGGCGTTGTATATTCTACAAATGTTCCCCTTACATATGGACATGATGCCGATTTTGAATTTTTCATTGCTTGGTTTTTATTATAATTATATGATGGTGAAAATACCGTTGTAATATGGATTGCATTTGTAATTTTCCATTGATTGGCTTCTTTTAAAAAATTTATGGTGAGAAAATACTTTCAAAATGATATGCATTTTGTATATTTCATTGGCTTTGATTTTCTGATAAATATGTCATGATGAAAATAATAAATCAAAGAATTTTGATATTTGATACAAAATTTTGTTCTACGTTATCGTGACAAATCAATCATATGTGAAATTTGTGTAGGCTTTGATTATAATTCTAGGTGTCATATTTTGCATGTGACTTGTTGTTTAATTAATAGCTCTTACTGCAGCCAAATTTGAAAATTTTAAGGGGGTAATGAATAGTTGTTTGTTTGTTGCACATAAAGTGGATAGACGTTGTTTTAAATTATTTGGACGGACTAAACAATGAAATTTAAATTTCATGGCCGTTGTATATTCTACAAAATGTTCCCCTTACATATGGATATGATGCTGGTTTTGAATTTTTCATTGCTTGGTTTTTTATTATAATTACATGATGATGAAAATATTGTTGTAATATGGATTGAATTTGAATTGTTCCATTGATTGGCTTCTATTAAAAAAATATGGTGAGAAAATACTTTTAATATGATGTGCATTTTGTATATTTCATTGGCTTTGATTTACGTATAAATATGTCATGATGAAAATAACCTTGTAATATGATATGTATTACCATTTTTTTCCTTGCGTTTTTAATAACCCTATGATGATAAAAAATATTCTAATACGATATGTACTACAGTGCTAGGATTTTATTAATTAAACTATGATGATGAAAACATCCTTGTGATCGGATTCAGTTTATGTTGAACTTGTAAGCAAGTTGATGGACATTATTTATTTTCCAATGTTTTCCTTACTCAATACTTGTGCATAAATTTGGTTGACCTATCG
>NW_021288113.1:0-971 GCF_002162155.2 Triticum dicoccoides
GCGCAGGCCTCCTTCCTTTTGGCCTCTCTCCACTATTCCCGTATGGCCCAATAAGGCCCATATACTCCCCGGCGAATTCCCGTAACTCTCCGGTACTCCGAAAAATACCCGAATCACTCGGAACCTTTCCGAACTCCGAATATAGTCTTCTAATATGTCGATCTTTATGTCTCGACCATTTCGAGACTCCTCGTCATGTCCCCGATCTCATCCAGGACTCCGAACTCCTTCGGTACATCAAAACTCATAAACTCATAATATAACTGTCATCGAAACCTTAAGCGTGCGGACCCTACGGGTTCGAGAACAATGTAGACATGACCTAGAACTATTCTCGGTCAATAACCAATAGCGGAACCTGGATGCTCATATTGGCTCCTACATATTCTGCGAAGATCTTTATCGGTCAAACCGCATAACAACATACGTTATTCCCTTTGCCATCGGTATGTTACTTGCTCGAGATTCGATCGTCGGTATCCAATACCTAGTTCAATCTCGTTACTAGCAAGTCTCTTTACTCGTTACGTAATGCATCATTCCGTAACTAACTCATTAGCTACATTGCTTGCAAGGCTTATAGTGATGTGCATTACCGAGAGGGTCCAGAGATACCTCTCCGACAATCGGAGTGACAAAACCTAATCTCGAAATACGCCAACCCAACATGTACCTTTGGAGACACCTGTAGTACTCCTTTATAATCACCCAGTTACGTTGTGACGTTTGGTAGCACCCAAAGTGTTCCTCCGGTAAACGGGAGTTGCATAATCTCATAGTTACAGGAACATGTATAAGTCATGAAGAAAGCAACAGCAACATACTAAACGATCAAGTGCTAAGCTAACGGAATGGGTCAAGTCAATCACATTATTCTCCTAATGATGTGATCCCGTTAATCAAATGACAACTCTTTTGTCCATGGTTAGGAAACATAACCATCTTTGATAAACGAGCTAGTCAAGTAGAGG
>NW_021288114.1:0-1237 GCF_002162155.2 Triticum dicoccoides
TGATGCTCAATCCCTCGAATAGGCGGTAATCCCGGTGGCACGTCTTGTGGAAAGACGTCAGCGAACTCCTGCAAAATGTTAGTGACAGCAGGAGGCAAAGAGGAAGGCACGTCCTCGAATGAAAATAATGCCTCTTGGCACACAAAAGCATAGCAAACAGATTTGCTGAAATCTAGCTCATCAATATCAGATTTGGTGGCAAATAAACATGCACTTTTCAATTTAATTTCAGAAGCAACACTAGATGGTTTATTATTAGGCTTCATTTGTTGCTCAAATTCTTTTGCCACAATCTGATTTTCACTCTTATTCGTCTCCTGTTTTGCTTTATTAGCTCTATTAATATCATCTTTCAAAATGGAATCAGGAGTCATAGGAAGCAAAGTAATATTTTTATCCTTATGAACAAGAGTATAGTGATTGTTTCTACCATGGTGTACAGAATTTTTATCAAATTGCCATGGTCTGCCAAGTAATAAGGAACATGCTTGCATAGGTACCACATCACAATCAACATAATCAGCATATGTAGAGATACTAAAATGCACACGAACAGTACGTCTTACCTTAACCTTGCCGCTGTTGTTGAACCATTGGATGTAGTAAGGATGTGGATGTGGTCTTGTGGTGAGAGAAAGCTTCTCCACCATCTCCATGCTAGCCAAGTTGTTGCAGCTCCCTCCGTCTATTATGACGCGCACAGAACGTTCCTTCACAACTCCCTTGGTATGGAACAAATTGTGCCTCTGATTTTGCTCGGCTTGTGTGACCTGCACACTCAAAACACGTTGAGCAACTAAACATTCATACCTATCAGCGTCTTCAGGAGCCATGTATTGCGTCTCATGATCAGAATCATCTCCACCATGTTCTTCACGTGTAATAAGAGCCAAAGTCTCCTCATCATAGTCACTAGCGGACTCATATCCACCATCCGCGGTAGCAATCATCACACGCGGAGATTTGCATTCTCTCGCATAATGACCTCCTCCCTTACAACGACGACAAATAATATCACTTGTGTGCCCTGTTGATGCCATGGAAGAAGAAGAACGCTGTGCAGGCCCCGCAGGTGCGCTCTTGGCAGATAATGGTGGTTGTGCCTGTTTTCTTGTATCACGGCTGGAGGTGGCACCGGATGGAGGTGCTGGTGCAGTTGAAGTAGAAGATGCACGTGGTGTCCATGATGAAGGTCGGCCTGCAGAAAAGTTAGTTCGCCCCAATGCTTGTCGATCCT
>NW_021288115.1:0-1285 GCF_002162155.2 Triticum dicoccoides
TAAAAATGTAGATTATAGCAACATGAGTACAAAGGTACTCAGCAAGACTTACATCAGATCCTGCATACATGCATAGTATCAAGAAGGGTTGGTGGAGTTATTGCAGCAAGCCAGCTTTGACTCTTGGCTAGGCTATCCTACGATACTCCAACTGAAATGGTTTTGCGCACACGAGTCCACTACTCACCACTTCAATACACTACCGAGGATCCGCCTCCGTCTTCCTACGGAAGAGCCATCCTCGGAACTCACACTTATCTTGAGGCTTTTAACAGTTTCCATTTACTTGTCTATGAACTGTATAGGCAACCAAGTAGTCCTTTACCGCGGACGCGGCTATTCGAATAGATTATGATAACCCTGCAGGGGTGTACTTCTTCATACATGTTTCCACCACTTAGCGTCTGCACACGACATGTGCTCGGCAGACTTCAAGCGAAAGCCGACGTGGGTGTAGACCACGACCTACCTAAACACTTAAGCCTCTAGTCCAGGTTTATCGCCTATCCAGGTTCCATCCGCAGGGAGTCCGGCCGAGGTTTCCCATACGGCCCCGAACGATGTGAACAGGGTTCCCGAGATACCTAACGGGTATTCGGTACACCCGGCCACGTACCTACCGCATCACAGCCCACCCCTACGATCAGCGCTGTCCACGGCCTCCAGTAGGCTACAAACACCAGAAACTACTTGCAACTCCTGGACGGAGAACTAGGGTGAATAAGAAGTCGAGAGGGTCCATTGGTTTCGGGCCCAATGCATGGTAGTAGCTGATTCTTAAATCACACATACAAATCTCAGTGCTTAAGGTCGGCTTCAATGAAACAACCCACCATGTACTCCTACATGGCCTCTCATCGATACCTTTACCAAATCGTGTTCACCACACCACTCTCATTACCGACATAACATTTCACTCTAGCCCATCACCCAGATGAACCAGACCTGACACGACTCTAAGCATAGCAGGCATAGCAAGGTATGAACAACACATACATATGGCTCAAGCAACTCCTACACATGCTAGTGGGTTTCATCTAGTTACTGTGGCAATGACAGGTCATGCAGAGGAAATGGGTTCAACTACCGTAGCACACAGCAGTTTGAATCGCGTTGTCTTAATGCAGTAAAAGAGAGCAGGAGCGAGAACATGGGATTGTATCGATATGATCAAATGGTTGGTTGCTTGCCTGATGGTTCGATGCACGGATACGGTTCTTCGTTAGGGTAATCACGGTACTCCTCGGGGACAGAACCTGTCGCAAGGGCATCGATACACAAGCAT
>NW_021288116.1:0-1485 GCF_002162155.2 Triticum dicoccoides
GTTGCCTATACAGTTCATAGACAAGTAAATGGAAACTGCTAAAAGCCTCAAGATAAGTGTGAGTGCCGAGGATGGCTCTTCCATAGGGAGACGGAGGTGGATCCTCGGTAGTGTATTGAAGTGGTGAGTAGTGGACTCGTGTGCGCAAAACCATTTCAAGTTGGAGTATCGTAGGATAGTCTAGCCAAGAGTCAAAGCTGGCTTGCTGCAATAACTCCACCAACCCTTCTTGATAATATGCATGTATGTAGGATCTGATGTAAGTCTTGCTGAGTACCTTTGTACTCATGTTGCTATAATTTACATTTTTACAGAAGACGCTGCAACCCCTTCTGATGGGTTCTACGTAGACGTTGACTTCAACGAGTAGGCTAAAGGCCCAGGTGGTGATCCTGAGCTTGTGAAGGACCATGTAGTATAGCTAGGCTTTCCAAGCCTCTTTTATTTTACTAGTTGTCTGTACTCAGACAAGTTACTTCCGCTGCTGGTTTGTATGACTGTATGACTTGAATGCTGGGTCGTGAGACCCGTACCTTTGTGTATGTTATGTATGGCTCCCTGAGCCTTAAATAAAGTACTTGTATCGTAGAGTCATGTTGTGATGCTTCGTTGTATTTGCACATATCGAGCATATTGTGTGTATGATTGAAATGCTTGGTATTTGTGGGATCTGACTATCTAGTTGTTTATCTTTAGTAGCCTCTCTTACCGGGAAATGTCTCCTAGTGTTACCACTGAGCCATGGTAGCTTGCTACTGCTCTGGAACACTTAGGCTGGCCGGCATGTGTCCTTCTTCGTTCCTGTGTCTGTCCCTTCGGGGAAATGTCACGCTTTGAGTACCGGAGTCCTGTTAGCCCGCTACAGCCCGGTTTACCGGAGTCCTGCTAGCCCGGTGCTACAGCCCGGACCCACTTGTTGATGACCGACACGTTCGAAGCTGGGTCATGGATGCCTGTCCCTGTAAGTCTGTGCCACTTTGGGTTTACGACTAGTCATGTCAGCCCGGGCTCCTTATCATATGGATGCTAGCGACACTATCATATACGTGAGCCAAAAGGCGCAAACGGTCCCGGGCAAAGGTAAGGCGACACCCGTGGGGATACCGTGCGTGAGGCCGCAAAGTGATATGAGGTGTTACCGGCTAGATCGATGTGACATCGAGTCGGGGTCCTGACAGCGTTGGCATCAGAGCCGGACTGCCTGTAGGTTCTCCAAGCCAAACTGGTCGATGTTGAGTCTAGAAATTCTTTAGTTATATGTAGGGGAATTGTTTGTGGGTTGGGACGTAAGGTTCTTTTTACTCCTTTATCTAATGACATTCTGATCTGAGTCAGTCCATTCTTCCATCGGGGGTTAAGGAATTAGGATCTGTTCTCTCTATCAGGATCACGTGTTACTAATCAGTAGTACCTTATAGGTTTGATGGATACAAGCCTAGTTTAATCCTATTACCACATTATGTTGCTAGGATGGTCTCAGAACTT
>NW_021288117.1:0-2566 GCF_002162155.2 Triticum dicoccoides
GATGTATTTTTCACAGGAAATAAACTTTGTATTGTCAAACTTAGTTGAATAACTCCCAGATTTTATCTACTTCACTGTTTTTGTGACACTCATAGGCTGTTTGATAATAGGCCTAAAAACCTAGATGTCTGATAATAGGCCTAAAAACCAAGATGTTTGATAATAGGCCTAAAAACCAAGATAAACTGATGTTTTCACACCTTTGCTTTGCATCTGTTTTGACCAGAAGAAATTGCTTACAGAGTACCTTTCTTACAAAACCTTTCCTCTGCAATTGTATTAAGTTACTTTTGATACCAAACTTTTGTTCTAACCTCATTAGCAAACCTGATGACCTGATCCAATTACTTACCTGTGTAAAGTGCAAACTTGTGTGCTCACTACCTATTCTTCTCTTACTGGAGATGCATTCACCTGCGTTCCATTCAAGAAACAGATAGATGTTACTAATTCTATCCATGGTGATTGCAGGCATAGTTAACTTATCCTTTGTGTAGTATGATTATTATACACACTCTTTTCATTTCTGTTTTCCCCTCCTAAGCCATTTATTCTGTCTACCGCAGGTTGCTTGGTGTCCTCTCATCGTGTCTATTGGTGCAGTATCACATATCCTCTCTCGAAGAGATGAGATAAGGATTACAGGGCTACCAACAACCCACCTCACCTATAATGGAAGACATCCTGATTCATTGTTGCAAGCTAGAGAACAATAACTATCATGTTGGTGATTTCCTTGATATATGGTTCTACACGTGTGTCATATGGACCAATGAAAGCAAAGATATTCCGGAGATAATAACTATATGGGCTACTCCAAATGGAGTGGCAGTGGAACCAACACCTTTTATAGGCCTTCAAGTACCTGTGTGGAAGTCTACCATGCAAGCATTATCCGACGACTAACACTTTGCTTATGTGTACATATCCTCTGAAGACCACAACCGGACTAAGAAGATGTCTAAATAAGTTGTGAGGCTGCCTATATATAAGTCTATTTCTGTAAATTGATATCAGTTATTCTACTATCTGTAAACCAATTTAAGTCATTCTATTGTCTGCAATACAATCCACATTGCATTATCTTTCCATCTACATCTCTTACTCTCCACTAACATTGCTTCGAATTGGCTTCTTGCGCCATTGGCGCAACCGGGTCATCTAGTAAAATAAAAATAGCACCAACACCTCCAACTTTTGGCAAGACCCCAAACCTCTCAATGCAGAGTACAAAACAAGTTGGGGCCTTAAATTTTGTAGCAGTCGAAAGTCTAGGAAAATATATTTTGGTGTAATTCGCTAAAGAGAACCAAATGCCTCTCAACCATACATCGATGATTAGATGACAGACATATGGGAAACAATCCATCATACTACTACCTAGCATGGTTGTGGTAGGTCCGTAGAAAATTTCCAATCTCTTAGAGCAACTCCAATGCGACGACCCATTTGGTCCGGCCGCATCCGTTTATGTCCGCCCAGACAAAAAAGATGCCCAAGCGGACATCCATTTCCATTTTATGTTCATTCTGTTTGCGTTTGGACGCATTTTCGTTGCAAATTGGGTCAGATTTGGGTCCGAAGCGGACACAACCGGACTTATTCTGCGTCCTCCTTGTCCGAATGTCCGCTGCATCTTGAGTAAGACAAGGGCTATGGGCCGGATTAGGAATGGTTTGTTCCTTCCCTTTGGAGGTTTTGGTAACAATGGTTTTTGGTTTCTCGGCAATGGTCTGATCGACATACCCATATAGCCCTGTCCCCATGGTCTGGGAGCGAGCTTGGGCTCGCGATATAATATAGTTGGTTCTTGTGAGAGGCTCGGAGATGGTATTGTTCAGGCCGGTGGAGATAGTTTGGCTGGAGAAAGAAATAGTGGGTGTGATGGGAAGATGGGAGGCTGGATGATGCGATTGAGAAGATGGTTGCTAGATGCAGTGGAAGAGGGAGGCTTTGATTACCATGTGAAGATTGTGGAAGCATCTCAACTCTCAAATAGAGGACTCGCATTGGTTTATATTGATCTGATCGAGAGATGTCTCTGATAGGTTACAGTATTCGGCAGCCAGGCTAACCGCAGGAGGACTCCAAGGGGAGATAGAGATAAGAGATTAGCTTAAACAGAATATCACTAACTATCTGTCGTGGTTGTAAGTCTGACAGTAAGAGTAGGGGGTACGTATGAGGAGGCAAGGCCCTAGCTACGACGAGATTGTACGCACAAGTTTACGAGTTCAAGCCCCTCTCGAAGGAGGTAAAAGCTGTTGGGAACGTTGCAGAAAATAAAAATTTTCTATGCTTCACCAAGATCAATCTATGAAGTTCATCTAGCAACGAGAGATAGGAGTGCAGCTACATACCCTTGTAGATCGCGAGCGGAAGCGTTCAAGAGAACGAGGTTGAGAGAGTCGTACTTGTCTTGATCCAAATCACCGAAGGTCCTAGTGCTGAACGGACACCACCTCCGCGTTCAACACACGTACGGTTGGGGAAGACGTCTCCTCCTTCTTGATCCAGCAAGGGGGAAGGAGAGGTTGATGGAGATCCAGCAGCACGACGGCGTGAT
>NW_021288118.1:0-1483 GCF_002162155.2 Triticum dicoccoides
TGTCACATCCCTAGCTGCTGGTAGTGCTCTAGGCTAGCTTCATGTTTGCATCATGTTTAAATTTTTGCCTAAAATTGAAATGGGGATGTTCAAACCCTAGCATTAAATCAACTCAACTAGGGTGAATTAAAATCTTTTCAATAAACCCAAAAGGTTCCTAAGAAAAGTTCATGATTTCTGGTTAAGGTGGAAACCTCTGCCAAAAATGATGATTATATTCTTAGGTCATTTTTGGATTTTTGAATTAAATCATATTGTATTTGACTTTGGGCATTTAAATACTATAAATAATTTAAATGTTCAAATAAATGTTGGAAAATTGTAGGGGTCACTGAAATAATTCAGAAAACACCCATAACTGTTTCCAGGATTTTATAAAATGATTTGATATTTTAAATCAAATCAAAAACAAATTGCAGAAAATAGAAAAGATAAAACAGAACAGAATTATAAAGGAGAGGAGAGAAACCTTACCTGGACCTTACCTGGCAGCCACCCACAGCCCAACACTGTGCAGCCCACGCAGGCCCAGCCCACCTCCTTCCCCCCTTGTCCTCTTCCTCCTCTGCCAGGAGGACGAACAGAGGCGAGGCGTGGCGCTCGCCGACGCTGCCTCGGCCACCTCCTGCTTCCCCCCCTAGCCACCTCCTGCTTCCTCTCGTTGCCCTGGACCCCGTCCGCGACGCCACGCACCCCCCCCATGCCTCTCACTCCCTCCCCGAGCTCCTCTCCTCCTCTGGCTCTCTCGCGCGCAGCCACCGAACACACCCGCCGCCGCCGACGAGCTCTCTCGTGGCCACCGGCCACCCCTAGCCTCTCCGACACACCCACGAGCTCCGCCTCGACCCCCTCCTTCCTCCCCACCGACCCACGGCCCTCGGGAAGCCCTGCAACGCCGCCACCATCGCCGTTCCGTCGCCGGCCACCGAAGCTCCCCTCCGTCGATTCGCCGGACCCCGTGCCTCCCCTGCCTCGCCAGCAGCACCAGAAGAACCGCGGTGAGCCCTCGACCCGATTCCCCCTCTCCCCGTGCCCCACCTCCCTCTCTAGCTAGCCCCACCACTTTGCCCAAGAATCTCTCGCCGCCGGCCATGGCGTGGCCGTGGCCACAGCCACCCCAGCTCGTATCCGAGGCCACTGTCGTGCTCACCGTGATCTCAGGAGTCCGTAGCACGCCCCAGCTCCTCCTGCCGTGCTCCCTAACCCCGACCCCGAGATTGCCCGAACTCCGGCAGCCGCAAAAGAGGTCGCCGCCGGCAGCTCCGGCCACCCCAGCCTCCGCCACCGCCACCGTTGGATGCGCCACTCCACCCTCTCCCCGTAGCTGCTTCCTGCGCGCCAAAAGAGCCCCTGTAGTTGGTTTCCGACGCGCACCACCGCGTCTGGCCTCGCCGGCGTCAAGCCGCCGGTGGGTCTGACCACGTTGACCACGGCGGGACCCCCCCCCCTCTCTGGGTCGATGACAGGTGGGGCCAGCCCCCCC
>NW_021288119.1:0-931 GCF_002162155.2 Triticum dicoccoides
GTGTCGGTCATCAACACTGACAGTTTTGGCCGATTCTGGCCCGTTTCATGGACTATTACTCACTGTTTTGGAGTCCCGGAGTGATTTCAACGATTAACAAATCCTGGGGTGCGTTTACGTGCTGGTCATTAACACTCACAGTTTTTGTTGATTCTGACCCGTTTCGTGGACTATTACTCACTGTTTTGGGGTCCTGGAGTGATTTCCATGATTAACGAACCCTGGGGTGCGTTTACGTGTCGGTCATCAACACTCGCGGTTTTTGTCGATTCTGACCCGTTTCATGGACTATTACACACCGTTTGGTGGTCCCGAAGTGATTTCCATGCTTGTCGAACCCCAAGGTGTGCTTACGTGACGGTCAACAACACCCATAGTTTTGGCCAATTCTGGCACATTTCATGGACTATTACTCACTGTTTTCGGGGCCCGGAGCGATTTCATTGATTAACAAACGCTGGGGTGCATTTACGTGTCGGTCATCAAGACTCGCGGTTTTTGGTTATTCTGACAAGTTTCGTGGACTATTACTCACTGTTTTGGGGTCAAAAAGTGATTTCTGTGCTTGTTGAACCCCAAGGTGGGCTTACGTGTAGGTCATCAACATTGACAGTTTTGGCCGATCCTGGCCCATTTCATGGACTATTACTCACTGTTTTGGGGTCCTGGAGTGATTTCCACGATTAACGAACCCTGGGGTGGGTTTACGTGTCGGTCATCAACACTCGCGGTTTTTGTCGATTCTGACCCGTTTCATGGACTATTACTCACCGTTTTGGGGTGTCGAAGTGATTTCCATGCTTGTTGAACCCCAAGGTGCGCTTATGTGTTGGTCATCAACACTCACAGTTTTGGCCGATTCTGGCCGTTTCGTGGACTATTACTCACTAGTGTTCCGGAGTGGCTTCCACAATCAACAAAACCTAAGGTG
>NW_021288120.1:0-1709 GCF_002162155.2 Triticum dicoccoides
AAGTCCACCAACGCGTGAGGCCACTCCTCCTCCTCCAAGTCCGGCAAAGTGTCAGGCCACTCCTCCTCCAAGTCCGACACAGCGTCAGACGTCCACTCCTCCTCCAAGTCCGGCACAACCTCAGGCCACTGCAAGTCCGGCATAGCTTCAGGCCACTCCTCCTCGTCCAACTCAGCCCCGTCAGCCGTCTCCGCCGCCTCAGCAATCGCAGAAGAGACACCCCGCAGCTATGGTGCGTAGCGGTACGAGTCGAGGTCATAGTACAGGAAGTACAGGCGGAGGCAAGCGATATAAATATGGTCCAAACCTCACTACTCCTCTTCCTGTGAGGGCATACGACAGGACCGAGGAGCAAACCAATGCCATAGTGCAGGCAGAAGTCGACGCCCATTTTGGACCGAAACCGCCACCGCCGCCAAGGGAGAAAGTGCCTGTGGAAGTAGTTGACCACTTCATTCGTATGGCTCAACCACCAGCTCCTAAGCCTGTTGACTCAGACTATGAGCGCCACATCAGGAAGTTACATCGACGACGTCTACAGAAGGAGGCGAGCTCGAGCTCGAGCAAACAACAAGCAGCTGTCAAAAAATGCGGGAAAACCGTTGCCCAGCTGGGAAAACAGGCGGCGCAATCGATCCCCCCGCTTGTTGTGCCGCCAACAACACGTGACAGTACGCGCGCCCAATATTATTGTGGCCAAACAGTTTACGTTCCCGAGGTGGGCGATGTGGTAATAACCCAGGAGCATATAATGTAGGCTGAAGAACTCAAGATCACTGTTGGACAACTCCTCGAGATCGAGGACATGCCTGGGATTACAGAGGAGGAAATAAAACGGAAATATGTCCGGGGCCAACCTTTGGTCGAGCCAGAAGATGTCAACAAGCTCCCAACGAGAATATATGAATTGCATCAATGGTACATGGACATTACCAAGAGATTCAATCGAGAGTCCCTCATGGTGGATGTCAAGAAGGATGATTACTACCATGAGAAAGCTGTGGCCGTTGAGTATTCTGAACTGTTTCAGTTATACAATCAAGACGCACTCGACAAATCTATCGTCAGTTGCTATTGTCTGTAAGTGATTTCTTTCTGTAATTTAAGTCTCAAGCTAGCTGTAGTGATCCTTTTGATCAATCATTATCTGTAATTATCCTTACTATATTTTTTTCTGTGGTATTATGCAGGATGAAGATGTATGAAATGAGAAAAGGTGGATGCTATGGCATTGGGTTCATTGACCCAAACACCGTTAATGAATACACATGGACAATAAACAAGCATCATGAAAAGCAGGTAGAGGACAGCATGCTAGAGTTCTTGAAGCGCTTCAAATACAATGAAGATATACTACTTCCTTACAACTTCCAGTGAGTCACACTTTCTTGTACTACAAATTCTCTGTTTTTGCCTACTAGCTAGCTACATGTTTTTGCTTACATATGCCCGCTTAATTAAGACATGCAAACGTGTGTGCATGCAGATTTCACTGGGTCTTGTGTATCATTAAAGTTGACGCCGGAACAGTTCAAATACTGGACTCATTACTCAAAGCAAATAGTGACTATAACATCTTGTTTGGGATAGTCAACAGGTAATTTCAATCATTATTAACTATATATCTCGGCCTATTTAGTTCGTTATTTCATGATATGAACTATTTAATAACCCCTTTATTCATTTTGTTTGTCGGCGGGCAGGGCTTG
>NW_021288121.1:0-861 GCF_002162155.2 Triticum dicoccoides
GGGCAACTAGGGAGTAAATCCTACGAAATCCCTATGGGGAGGTGGCCAACTTCCTCAATCAAGATATTATAATAACAGGTCTTCCGGCTGGGTGTGTTGGCCACGACATCCACTTTACCGGTTATCGAGGGACCAATATTATAGTTCTTGGAGAATGTTCCAACCATCATATCTGCCTGAGATTCAGATCTGGTTGGTGTCAGGATATCCCAGACTCATCAAGTCTAGAAAGAAAAATGAAAGTTTGCAACACAAATCGACGAGATGACGTTGCGAGATTCTCGGGAAATGAACTACGATAGTAAGCTCCAAAACATGAGCTGGTTCTGCTACAAACATGTGAACACGTTGTCCCGGACAAGCATGATCACGTGGTAGTCTTACAATAAAACACTACCGAGTTCTGGTTGGGAACCATTACCGTGGATAACGAATCCTTGCATAAGTCATATGATTAGCTCTTATGAAGGAACTTCTTCCCCTTGAACAAATCAATCAGTGGCTTGGTGTGCTCGGGACACATATGGAATGAAGGTTGCAAGTCTCCAGACCACAGAATACTTCGCACGTGTGCATGACTAATTTGGAATGATTCCAGGGAAACAAAACAATCTTCCTCAAATTCATGGCGGCAACTTGCATCATATGCACATGAATTAGGGAAAATCACTACTTTCATTCAAACATATGCTTCATGAACGAAACACGAAGAAATGCTTACACAAGTTTCCAACACTAGGTTGATGTTCAACATGATTCATGGGGGGAGACAAAATGCTACTGATGGGCTCAACAGCAACTCATCGGAATTTCCATATCACTGGACTTCCACCATCATGTGAACACGGTGATAGCATTGGT
>NW_021288122.1:0-1117 GCF_002162155.2 Triticum dicoccoides
TCGCCTATTCAGGTTCCATCCGCAGGGAGTCCGGCCGAGGTTTCCCATACGGCCCCGAACGATGTGAACAGGGTTCCCGAGATACCTAACGGGTATTCGGTACACCCGGCCACGTACCTACCGCATCACAACCCACCCCTACGGTCAGCGCTGTCCACGGCCTCCAGTAGGCTACAAACACCAGAAACTACTTGCAACTCCTGGACAGAGAGCTAGGGTGAATAAGAAGTCGAGCGGGGTCATATTTCAGGGCCCAATGCATGGTAGTAGCTGTATCTTAAATCACGCATACAGATCTCAGTGCTTAAGGTCGGCTTCAATGAAACAACCCACCATGTACTCCTACATGGCCTCTCATCGATACCTTTACCAAATCGTGTTCACCACACCACTCTCATTATCGACATAATCATTTCACTCTAGCCCATCACCCAGATGAACCAGACCTGACATGACTCTAAGCATAGCAGGCATAGCAAGGTAGGAACAACACATACATATGGCTCAATCAACTCCTACACATGCTAGTGGGTTTCATCTAGTTACTGTGGCAATGACAGGTCATGCAGAGGAAATGGGTTCAACTACCGTAGCACACAGCAGTTTGAATCGCGTTGTCTTAATGCAGTAAAAGAGAGCAGGAGCGAGAACATGGGATTGTATCGATATGGTCAAATGGTTGGTTGCTTGCCTGATGGTTCGATGCACTGATACGGTTCTTCGTTAGGGTAATCACGGTACTCCTCGGGGACAGAACCTGCCGCAGAGAGCACCGATACACAAACATTACCAAACAGTATGCAACAATATGATGCATGCATGAGACATGGCAAAATGAGTGTATTGGGCTAATGCAACTAAAACCAGAAGGGTTTGAACAAATTTGAATCAAGGATTCAAATTTCAAATTCAAATATGGCCTTTTAAAGTGCTTTTCCTTGTTCTGCTTAAAACATCAATTTAACTTGTTTGATCATGCATGAAAATAGTACAGATGGGTAGATTGGATTTTTCTGATCATTTTTCATATATAATTTGTCCAATTTGGAGTTACAGAATAAAAGTTATGAATTTTTGAAGTTTAAATAATATTCTGGAATTTCCTGATTTAAATTAA
>NW_021288123.1:0-2150 GCF_002162155.2 Triticum dicoccoides
TATATATATATATATATATATATATATATATATATATATATATATATATATATATAGACACACACTCACACATCTTTTTCTATTATATTTCAATATGGACCACATATAGAGCAAAATGAGTGAATCTGCACTCTAATTATCGCTATAAAGTATGTCCATATACGTTTGTATGTAGTCTATATTAAAATGTATAAAAAAGACATATTTAGAAACCGAGGGAGTAGATGATTGGTCTGCATGTCCTGTCTCTGTCGAAGAATGGTTCAATTGAAATGCCGGCTTACCGATTAGTGTCTGAATACACACTTGTACCAGCAGTTGAGCGGGACATCAGAATGACTTGTCTAACTATGGAGATTACTGAATACATAGTACAAGCTAATGACCGAACGGTGCATACTACTCTCTCTTTTTCATAATGTAGTGCATCCGTGCTTTTAGAGATTCACCTTTGACCATAAATTTAACCATGTTGTCCGCCGTGCAGCCACATTGTTGCGTCAACTATCTCAAAGGTTCTATCTAAAAGTGCATGCTGGAAAATTTATGCAAATCCAATGTATCTATGAATGTGCATCCTCGACATCATCTGGAAGTGCATTCTCTGGTCGGCTCCTTCCGGTAAACATCTCAAGCAGCAATATGCCAATACTATAAGTATCACCAGATATGATGTTGAGACCGCAGAGCCATCTCCATACTCTGCATTATGCAAAGGTCCTCTGGACTAGCTAGTAGGATGTGAACTCCTCTGCTGTTTGTTGTGCTGTAGAATGGTTTCTGTCTCGCGGCAAATGGCTTGTGCTGTAAAATGAATTACTTTCTCCATGCTGCCAGCCTACTTCACTGAGGATGCGATTTTCCTGAATCTTTCGAATTACTTAGAAGCTAGCAAATGTGCTGACAACCGCCATTACTATGTTGTTATTGCACAACACTAGGATTTTACCTTTTTACATTACACTACATTTATTTGATACTTGTTCCAAAGAAAATAGTTGCATTAAAAATAACTAGTCATCTACCCGTGCGACTGCACGGGCTAGAAACCAAATTTGTACTCAGGAAATATTTTAGAAAATATGTCTTGCTCGTTGATTTTGGCAACTGGAAATATGAAAAAAGCGACATACTATTTAAAAATATTTAGTAGCATGTACTATTATTTTTCATGTATCGCAACTAAGTCTTCTTTATGTTCCCAATTACACTCTATTTATTAGTTAAAGTGGGGAATAGTAAATGTATTATTTATTTAATTTATATGTGTACTAAATTCA
Source organism: Triticum dicoccoides (assembly GCF_002162155.2). Lineage (NCBI taxonomy): Eukaryota > Viridiplantae > Streptophyta > Magnoliopsida > Poales > Poaceae > Triticum > Triticum dicoccoides. The sequence goes on from NW_021288123.1 coordinate 1,281, forward strand.
TAGACTTATGGCTGAGGCAGTAGAAAAGAAGGACACAGTAATATACGAACTTTACAACATACACTGCCATGTGTAATTTATTTGCAGGGACACAATAATCAATGTTAATGTTTTCGAATTCCAAAAGTTCAAAGTTCTGTCGATATGCACTATCACTTTCTTGTTGGTCATAAAACTATTTATGATCGACCGAAGTTCTCCAAACTGGGTAAAAGATATTTAATTTTGAGCATAATCTACCAAAAAAAGTGTTTAATAACAACATCTGAACAAATCTAAGTATAAAACATAGAGATTCAAAGGCTAGACAGAATACGATCAGGATAGCTGGACATGATTTATTGGATTGAACGTGAAACTGAGATTCAAGGCTAGAGAGGATCACGATCAGGAGAGACGGAGTTGGACTGTTATACATGATTGATTGGATCGTATCTACTAAATCAACCATTATTGGAAATAAATCATATAGTTGAATATATGTGTATTTAATTTATAGTTTGCAGAGAAAAGGCTAACCCATGGAAATACCCATTTAGCAAAGAAACATAGACACGATGTCGCTTTATTTTATCGCATTGAAAAAGACTATCCATATCCTATGTACCTAACCCTTCTAGGGGATTCCTGGTGAGAAGGCGTAATAGCGACCAGTTTTAAAGTTGAATGTCGTTGAGGAAGTTGGAACTTTGATTTGGATGTTTTTTTATTCAATGGTTAGACGTGGGGCTGGGAACTTTTTTTTGTACGTGATAGATTTCATTTTTCTTAGTAGAACATGGACGTGGGTGTAAAGGACTCTATTTTTACACTTGTACATTATGTGTTTTTTTCTTGAATCGTTGGACGTGGCTGCTGATGATTTTTTTT
>NW_021288124.1:0-980 GCF_002162155.2 Triticum dicoccoides
AGGGTATGCTATGTGATGTGATATGGCCAAGAAGAATGTGATGAATGATATGTGATGTATGAGATTGATCATGTTCTTGTAATAGGATTCACGACTTGCATGTCGATGAGTATGACAACCGGCAGGAGCCATAGGAGTTGTCTTTATTTATTGTATGACCTGCGTGTCATTGAAGAACGCCATGTAAACTACTTTACTTTATTGCTAAACGCGTTAGTCATAGAAGTAGAAGTAGTCGTTGGCGTGACAACTTCATGAAGACACGATGATGGAGATCATGGTGTCGTGCCGGTGACGATGATGATCATGGAGCCCCGAAGATGAAGATCAAAAGGAGCAAAATGATATTGGCCATATCATGTCACTATTTGATTGCATGTGATGTTTATCATGTTTATGCATCTTGTTTGCTTAGGACGACGGTAGTAAATAAGATGATCCCTTACAAAATTTAAAGAAGTGTTCTCCCCTAACTGTGCACCGTTGCTACAGTTCGTCGCTTCTAAGCACCACGTGATGATCGGGTGTGATGGATTCTTACGTTCACATACAACGGGTGCAAGACAGTTTTACACAGCGAAAACACTTAGGGTTAACTTGACGAGCCTAGCATGTGCAGACATGGCCTCGGAACACGGAGACCGAAAGGTCGAGCATGAGTCGTATGGTAGATACGATCAACATGAAGATGTTCACCGATGATGACTAGTCCGTCTCACGTGATGATCGGACACGGCCTAGTTGACTCGGATCATGTGATCACTTAGATGACCAGAGGGATGTCTATCTAAGTGGGAGTTCATAAGATGAACTTAATTATCCTGAACATAGTCAAAAGACCTTTTGCAAATTATGTCGTAAGCTCGCGCTTTAGTTCCACTGTTTAGATATGTTCCTAGAGAAAATATAGTTGAAAGTTGATAGTAGCGATTATGCGATCAGTAGAAAGCTTATGTCCTTAATGCACCGCTCAGTGTGCT
>NW_021288125.1:0-773 GCF_002162155.2 Triticum dicoccoides
AGGAGATCTGGGAGCTGAGCTACGCTGGAGAGAAGGTCCCGATGTTCTGTGTCAGATGGGCCAAGAACGTCATAAAAGAAGACCGGTATTTCACCACCATGGTTATACCCGAAGCCAAATCCAAGACCGCGGGCGCAAACGTCACCGCGAAAAATGAGCCATGGGTACTGGCTTCCCAAGTGGACCAATGCTTCTTCATTACCGACCCGCCAAAGCCCAGTCGTGTTGTCGTGAGGAGAGGCAAAAGGAAGATCATCAGAATGGATGGAGTAGCCAATGAGCAAGACTTCGACAAGTACGGCGACCCGAGGATCGAACATGACGACGATGATGAAGTAGCAGCATACACCACAAGAAGAAGCAGGACCACCCTACCTAAAGGACGTCCGTTCCACAGAAGAACTCCATTTGCGAAAAAGAAGGGCAAGAAGATTTTGAACAGATAGCTAGCTAAGATCGATTGTATTTAAATCGTAGCCTTCATTTCTCGATTGTATTTCGTGGGTACTTTTTGAACTATCATGAATATTTTTAAATTTCATGGACACTCGATCTCGATCCCCCTCCATCTCGATCGCTATCCCACCTTGCCATATCCGGCCCCCCTCGCCGCCGAGCACCCCCCCAGTCCACCGGCCGCCGCCGCCGACCCCCCGCACCCTCGATTCCCCTACTCAACCGCCGCCGCCGACCCCCCGCACCCCGCGCACCGTCTTATAAAAAAAATTAGTATCAAACAGCTTTTTAAATGCTACTGTCTTATAAAAAAAATA
>NW_021288126.1:0-884 GCF_002162155.2 Triticum dicoccoides
ACACGGGCACTTCAATGTTTTTTAAACTTATTTGAACTCCGGAGTTCTTTTGTGTTCAGTATGCAGCATTCAAAGCGACGTCATCAATTTCCAACATGTTCTGACATCATTTGTTGTTTTTCGGTCATTTACCTAATTGTTTAGAGAGCCAAATGACCGTGAAATTGAAAATCACTACAAAATGAATTCTGAAAATGTTGAAACTTGGCATGGTATCATCATTTCACCCTCATAGCATGTGCGAAAGAGTAGAGAGGGTCACGGCAAAAACTGGACGCACTTCGTGTACAAACTGGACAAACTCTTTCGGAGTATCAGGGTTTCGGACGAGAACTCATCTGTAACACGGGCACTTCAATGTTTTTTAAACTTATTTGAACTCTGGACTTCTTTTGTGTTTAGTATGCAGCATTCAAAGCGACGTCATCAATTTCCAACATGTTCTGACATCATTTGTTGTTTTTCGGTCATTTACCTAATTGTCTAGAGAGCTAAATGACTGTGAAATTGAAAATCACTACAAAATGAATTCTGGAATTATTGAAACTTGGCATGGTATCATCATTTGACCCACATAGCATGTGCTAAATAGTAGAGAGGGTCACGGCATAAACTGGACACACTTCGTGTACAAACTGGACAAACTCTTTCGGAGTATCAGGGTTTCGGACGAGAACTCATCTGTTACACGGACACTTCAATGTTTTTTAAACTTATTTGAACTCCGGACTTCTTTTGTGTTCAATATGCAACATTCAAAGTGACGTCATCAATTTCCAACGTGTTCTGACATCATTTGTTGTTTTTCGGTCATTTACCTAATTGTTTAGAGAGCTAAATGACTGTGAAATTGAAAATCACTACAAAATGAATTCTGGAAATAT
>NW_021288126.1:1003-4562 GCF_002162155.2 Triticum dicoccoides
CACTTCAATGTTTTTTAAACTTATTTGAACTCCGGACTTCTTTTGTGTTTAGTATGAAGCATTCAAAGCGACGTCATCAATTTCCAACATGTTCTGACATCATTTGTTGGTTTTCGGTCATTTACCTAATTGTTTAGAGAGCTAAATGACCGTGAAATTGAAAATCATTACAAAATGAATTCTGGAAATGTTGAAACTTGGCATGGTATCATCATTTGACCCGCATAGCATGTGCGAAAGAGTAGAGAGGGTCACGGCATAAACTGGACGCACTTCGTGTACAAACTGGACATACTCTTTCGGAGTATCAGGGTTTCGGACGAGAACTCATCTGTTACAAGAGCACTTCAATGTTTTTTAAACTTATTTGAACTCCGGACTTCTTTTGTGTTCAGTATGCAGCATTCAAAGCGACGTCATCAATTTCCAACATGTTCTGACATCATTTGTTGTTTTTCGGTCATTTACCTAATTGTTTAGAGAGCTAAATGACCGTGAAATTGAAAATCACTACAAAATGAATTCTGAAAATGTTGAAACTTGGCATGTATCATCATTTCACCCGCATAGCATGTGCGAAAGAGTAGAGAGGGTCACGGCAAAAACTGGACGCACTTTGTGTACAAACTGGACAAACTCTTTCGGAGTATCAGGGTTTCTGATGAGAACTCATCTGTTACACGAGCACTTCAATGTTTTTTAAACTTATTTGAACTCCGGACTTCTTTTGTGTTCAGTATGCAGCATTCAAAGTGACGTCATCAATTTCCAACATGTTCTGACATCATTTGATGTTTTTCGGTCATTTACCTAATTGTTTAGATAGCTAAATGACCGTGAAATTGAAAATCACTACAAAATGAATTCTGGAAATGTTGAAACTTGGCATGGTATCATCATTTGACCCGCATAGCATGTGCGTAAGAGTACAGAGGGTCACGGCATAAACTGGACGCACTTGGTGTACAAACTGGACAAACTCTTTCGGAGTATCAGGGTTTCGGACGAGAACTCATCTGTCACACGGGCACTTCAATGTTTTTTAAACTTATTTGAACTCCGGAGTTCTTTTGTGTTCAGTATGCAGCATTCAAAGCGACGTCATCAATTTCCAACATGTTCTGACATCATTTGTTGTTTTTCGGTCATTTACCTAATTGTTTAGAGAGCCAAATGACCGTGAAATTGAAAATCACTACAAAATGAATTCTGAAAATGTTGAAACTTGGCATGGTATCATCATTTCACCCTCATAGCATGTGCGAAAGAGTAGAGAGGGTCACGGCAAAAACTGGACGCACTTCGTGTACAAACTGGACAAACTCTTTCGAAGTATCAGGGTTTCGGACGAGAACTCATCTGTTACACGGGCACTTCAATGATTTTTAAACTTATTTGAACTCTGGACTTCTTTTGTGTTTAGTATGCAGCATTCAAAGCGACGTCATCAATTTCCAACATGTTCTGACATCATTTGTTGTTTTTCGGTCATTTACCTAATTGTTTAGAGAGCTAAATGACTGTCAAATTGAAAATCACTACAAAATGAATTTTGGAAATATTGAAACTTGGCATGGTATCATCATTTGACCCACATAGCATGTGCTAAATAGTAGAGAGGGTCACGACATAAACTGGACACACTTCGTGTACAAACTGGACAAACTCTTTCGGAGTATCAGGGTTTCGGACGAGAACTCATCTGTTACACGGACACTTGAATGTTTTTTAAACTTATTTGAACTCCGGACTTCTTTTGTGTTCAATATGCAACATTCAAAGTGACGTCATCAATTTCCAACGTGTTCTGACATCATTTGTTGTTTTTCGGTCATTTACCTAATTGTTTAGAGAGCTAAATGACTGTGAAATTGAAAATCACTACAAAATGAATTCTGGAAATATTGAAACTTGGCATGGTATCATCATTTGACCCACATAGCATGTGCTAAATAGTAGAGAGGGTCACGGCATAAACTGGACACACTTCGTGTACAAACTGGACAAACTCTTTCGGAGTATCAGGGTTTCGGACGAGAACTCATCTGTTACACGGGCACTTCAATGTTTTTTAAACTTATTTGAACTCCGGACTTCTTTTGTGTTTAGTATGAAGCATTCAAAGCGACGTCATCAATTTCCAACATGTTCTGACATCATTTGTTGGTTTTCGGTCATTTACCTAATTGGTTAGAGAGCTAAATGACCGTGAAATTGAAAATCACTACAAAATGAATTCTGAAAATGTTGAAACTTGGCATGTATCATCATTTCACCCGCATAGCATGTGCGAAAGAGTAGAGAGGGTCACGGCAAAAACTGGACGCACTTTGTGTACAAATTGGACAAACTCTTTCGGAGTATCAGGGTTTCTGACGAGAACTCATCTGTTACACGAGCACTTCAATGTTTTTTAAACTTATTTGAACTCCGGACTTCTTTTGTGTTTAGTATGAAGCATTCAAACCGACATCATCAATTTCCAACATGTTCTGACATCATTTGTTGGTTTTCGGTCATTTACCTAATTGTTTAGAGAGCTAAATGACCGTGAAATTGAAAATCATTACAAAATTAATTCTGGAAATGTTGAAACTTGGCATGGTATCATCATTGGACCCGCATAGCATGTGCGAAAGAGTAGAGAGGGTCACGGCATAAACTGGATGCACTTCATGTACAAACTGGACATACTCTTTCGGAGTATCAGGGTTTCGGACGAGAACTCATCTGTTACATGAGCACTTCAATGTTTTTTAAACTTATTTGAACTCCGGACTTCTTTTGTGTTCAGTATGCAGCATTCAAAGCGACGTCATCAATTTCCAACATGTTCTGACATCATTTGTTGTTTTTCGGTCATTTACCTAATTGTTTAGAGAGCTAAATGACTGTCAAATTGAAAATCACTACAAAATGAATTTTGGAAATATTGAAACTAGGCATGTATCATCATTTCACCCGCATAGCATGTGCGAAAGAGTAGAGAGCGTCACGGCAAAAACTGGACGCACTTTGTGTACAAACTGGACAAACTCTTTCGGAGTATCAGGGTTTCTGATGAGAACTCATCTGTTACACGAGCACTTCAATGTTTTTTAAACTTATTTGAACTCCGGACTTCTTTTGTGTTCAATATGCAACATTCAAAGTGACGTCATCAATTTCCAACGTGTTCTGACATCATTTGTTGTTTTTCGGTCATTTACCTAATTGTTTAGAGAGCTAAATGACTGTGAAATTGAAAATCACTACAAAATGAATTCTGGAAATATTGAAACTTGGCATGGTATCATCATTTGACCCACATAGCATGTGCTAAATAGTAGAGAGGGTCACGGCATAAACTGGACACACTTCGTGTACAAACTGGACAAACTCTTTCGGAGTATCAGGGTTTCGGACGAGAACTCATCTGTTACACGGGCACTTCAATGTTTTTTAAACTTATTTGAACTCCGGACTTCTTTTGTGTTTAGTATGAAGCATTCAAAGCGACGTCATCAATTTCCAACATGTTCTGACATCATTTGTTGGTTTTCGGTCATTTACCTAATTG
>NW_021288126.1:4572-5337 GCF_002162155.2 Triticum dicoccoides
GAGTATCAGGGTTTCGGACGAGAACTCATCTGTTACATGAGCACTTCAATGTTTTTTAAACTTATTTGAACTCCGGACTTCTTTTGTGTTCAGTATGCAGCATTCAAAGCGACGTCATCAATTTCCAACATGTTCTGACATCATTTGTTGTTTTTCGGTCATTTACCTAATTGTTTAGAGAGCTAAATGACCGTGAAATTGAAAATCACTACAAAATGAATTCTGAAAATGTTGAAACTTGGCATGTATCATCATTTCACCCGCATAGCATGTGCGAAAGAGTAGAGAGCGTCACGGCAAAAACTGGACGCACTTTGTGTACAAACTGGACAAACTCTTTCGGAGTATCAGGGTTTCTGATGAGAACTCATCTGTTACACGAGCACTTCAATGTTTTTTAAACTTATTTGAACTCCGGACTTCTTTTGTGTTCAGTATGCAGCATTCAAAGTGACGTCATCAAATTCCAACATGTTCTGACATCATTTGATGTTTTTCGGTCATTTACCTAATTGTTTAGATAGCTAAATGACCGTGAAATTGAAAATCACTACAAAATGAATTCTGGAAATGTTGAAACTTGGCATGGTATCATCATTTGACCCGCATGGCATGTGCGTAAGAGTACAGAGGGTCACGGCATAAACTGGACGCACTTGGTGTACAAACTGGACAAACTCTTTCGGAGTATCAGGGTTTCGGACGAGAACTCATCTGTTACACGGGCACTTCAATGTTTTTTAAACTTATTTGAACTCCAGAGTT
>NW_021288126.1:5347-7278 GCF_002162155.2 Triticum dicoccoides
CATAAACTGGACACACTTCGTGTACAAACTGGACAAACTCTTTCGGAGTATCAGGGTTTCGGACGAGAACTCATCTGTTACACGGACACTTGAATGTTTTTTAAACTTATTTGAACTCCGGACTTCTTTTGTGTTCAATATGCAACATTCAAAGTGACGTCATCAATTTCCAACGTGTTCTGACATCATTTGTTGTTTTTCGGTCATTTACCTAATTGTTTAGAGAGCTAAATGACTGTGAAATTGAAAATCACTACAAAATGAATTCTGGAAATATTGAAACTTGGCATGGTATCATCATTTGACCCACATAGCATGTGCTAAATAGTAGAGAGGGTCACGGCATAAACTGGACACACTTCGTGTACAAACTGGACAAACTCTTTCGGAGTATTAGGGTTTCGGACGAGAACTCATCTGTTACACGGGCACTTCAATGTTTTTTAAACTTATTTGAACTCCGGACTTCTTTTGTGTTTAGTATGAAGCATTCAAAGCGACGTCATCAATTTCCAACATGTTCTGACATCATTTGTTGGTTTTCGGTCATTTACCTAATTGGTTAGAGAGCTAAATGACCGTGAAATTGAAAATCACTACAAAATGAATTCTGAAAATGTTGAAACTTGGCATGTATCATCATTTCACCCGCATAGCATGTGCGAAAGAGTAGAGAGGGTCACGGCAAAAACTGGACGCACTTTGTGTACAAATTGGACAAACTCTTTCGGAGTATCAGGGTTTCTGACGAGAACTCATCTGTTACACGAGCACTTCAATGTTTTTTAAACTTATTTGAACTCCGGACTTCTTTTGTGTTTAGTATGAAGCATTCAAACCGACATCATCAATTTCCAACATGTTCTGACATCATTTGTTGGTTTTCGGTCATTTACCTAATTGTTTAGAGAGCTAAATGACCGTGAAATTGAAAATCATTACAAAATTAATTCTGGAAATGTTGAAACTTGGCATGGTATCATCATTGGACCCGCATAGCATGTGCGAAAGAGTAGAGAGGGTCACGGCATAAACTGGATGCACTTCATGTACAAACTGGACATACTCTTTCGGAGTATCAGGGTTTCGGACGAGAACTCATCTGTTACATGAGCACTTCAATGTTTTTTAAACTTATTTGAACTCCGGACTTCTTTTGTGTTCAGTATGCAGCATTCAAAGCGACGTCATCAATTTCCAACATGTTCTGACATCATTTGTTGTTTTTCGGTCATTTACCTAATTGTTTAGAGAGCTAAATGACTGTCAAATTGAAAATCACTACAAAATGAATTTTGGAAATATTGAAACTAGGCATGTATCATCATTTCACCCGCATAGCATGTGCGAAAGAGTAGAGAGCGTCACGGCAAAAACTGGACGCACTTTGTGTACAAACTGGACAAACTCTTTCGGAGTATCAGGGTTTCTGATGAGAACTCATCTGTTACACGAGCACTTCAATGTTTTTTAAACTTATTTGAACTCCGGACTTCTTTTGTGTTCAATATGCAACATTCAAAGTGACGTCATCAATTTCCAACGTGTTCTGACATCATTTGTTGTTTTTCGGTCATTTACCTAATTGTTTAGAGAGCTAAATGACTGTGAAATTGAAAATCACTACAAAATGAATTCTGGAAATATTGAAACTTGGCATGGTATCATCATTTGACCCACATAGCATGTGCTAAATAGTAGAGAGGGTCACGGCATAAACTGGACACACTTCGTGTACAAACTGGACAAACTCTTTCGGAGTATCAGGGTTTCGGACGAGAACTCATCTGTTACACGGGCACTTCAATGTTTTTTAAACTTATTTGAACTCCGGACTTCTTTTGTGTTTAGTATGAAGCATTCAAAGCGACGTCATCAATTTCCAACATGTTCTGACATCATTTGTTGGTTTTCGGTCATTTACCTAATTG
>NW_021288126.1:7288-8053 GCF_002162155.2 Triticum dicoccoides
GAGTATCAGGGTTTCGGACGAGAACTCATCTGTTACATGAGCACTTCAATGTTTTTTAAACTTATTTGAACTCCGGACTTCTTTTGTGTTCAGTATGCAGCATTCAAAGCGACGTCATCAATTTCCAACATGTTCTGACATCATTTGTTGTTTTTCGGTCATTTACCTAATTGTTTAGAGAGCTAAATGACCGTGAAATTGAAAATCACTACAAAATGAATTCTGAAAATGTTGAAACTTGGCATGTATCATCATTTCACCCGCATAGCATGTGCGAAAGAGTAGAGAGCGTCACGGCAAAAACTGGACGCACTTTGTGTACAAACTGGACAAACTCTTTCGGAGTATCAGGGTTTCTGATGAGAACTCATCTGTTACACGAGCACTTCAATGTTTTTTAAACTTATTTGAACTCCGGACTTCTTTTGTGTTCAGTATGCAGCATTCAAAGTGACGTCATCAAATTCCAACATGTTCTGACATCATTTGATGTTTTTCGGTCATTTACCTAATTGTTTAGATAGCTAAATGACCGTGAAATTGAAAATCACTACAAAATGAATTCTGGAAATGTTGAAACTTGGCATGGTATCATCATTTGACCCGCATGGCATGTGCGTAAGAGTACAGAGGGTCACGGCATAAACTGGACGCACTTGGTGTACAAACTGGACAAACTCTTTCGGAGTATCAGGGTTTCGGACGAGAACTCATCTGTTACACGGGCACTTCAATGTTTTTTAAACTTATTTGAACTCCAGAGTT
>NW_021288126.1:8063-9314 GCF_002162155.2 Triticum dicoccoides
AGGGTTTCGGACGAGAACTCATCTGTTACACGGGCACTTCAATGTTTTTTAAACTTATTTGAACTCCGGACTTCTTTTGTGTTTAGTATGAAGCATTCAAAGCGACGTCATCAATTTCCAACATGTTCTGACATCATTTGTTGGTTTTCGGTCATTTACCTAATTGGTTAGAGAGCTAAATGACCGTGAAATTGAAAATCACTACAAAATGAATTCTGAAAATGTTGAAACTTGGCATGTATCATCATTTCACCCGCATAGCATGTGCGAAAGAGTAGAGAGGGTCACGGCAAAAACTGGACGCACTTTGTGTACAAATTGGACAAACTCTTTCGGAGTATCAGGGTTTCTGACGAGAACTCATCTGTTACACGAGCACTTCAATGTTTTTTAAACTTATTTGAACTCCGGACTTCTTTTGTGTTTAGTATGAAGCATTCAAACCGACATCATCAATTTCCAACATGTTCTGACATCATTAGTTGGTTTTCGGTCATTTACCTAATTGTTTAGAGAGCTAAATGACCGTGAAATTGAAAATCATTACAAAATTAATTCTGGAAATGTTGAAACTTGGCATGGTATCATCATTGGACCCGCATAGCATGTGCGAAAGAATAGAGAGGGTCACGGCATAAACTGGATGCACTTCGTGTACAAACTGGACATACTCTTTCGGAGTATCAGGGTTTCGGACGAGAACTCATCTGTTACATGAGCACTTCAATGTTTTTTAAACTTATTTGAACTCCGGACTTCTTTTGTGTTCAGTATGCAGCATTCAAAGCGACGTCATCAATTTCCAACATGTTCTGACATCATTTGTTGTTTTTGGTCATTTACCTAATTGTTTAGAGAGCTAAATGACTGTCAAATTGAAAATCACTACAAAATGAATTTTGGAAATATTGAAACTTGGCATGTATCATCATTTCACCCGCATAGCATGTGCGAAAGAGTAGAGAGCGTCACGGCAAAAACTGGACGCACTTTGTGTACAAACTGGACAAACTCTTTCGGAGTATCAGGGTTTCTGATGAGAACTCATCTGTTACACGAGCACTTCAATGTTTTTTAAACTTATTTGAACTCCGGACTTCTTTTGTGTTCAATATGCAACATTCAAAGTGACGTCATCAATTTCCAACGTGTTCTGACATCATTTGTTGTTTTTCGGTCATTTACCTAATTGTTTAGAGAGCTAAATGACTGTGAAATTGAAAATCACTACAAAATGAATTCTGGAAATAT
>NW_021288127.1:0-1332 GCF_002162155.2 Triticum dicoccoides
ACCTGCGTGTCAACTTAAACGTCATGTAATTACTTTACTTTATTGCTAACCGTTAGCCATAGTAGTAGAAGTAATAGTTGGCGAGGCAACTTCATGAAGACACGATGATGGAGATCATGATGATGGAGATCATGGTGTCATGCCGGTGACGATGATGATCATGGAGCCCCGAAGATGGAGATCAAAAGGAGCAAAGTGATGATGGCCATATCATGTCACTATTTGATTGCATGTGATTTTTATCATGTTTATACATCTTATTTGCTTAGAACGACGGTAGTAAATAAGATGATCCCTTACAACAATTTCAAGAAGTGTTCTCCCCTAACTGTGCACCGTTGCGACAGTTCGTGTTTCGAAGCACCACGTGATGATCGGGTGTTAGATTCTAACGTTCACATACAACGGGTGTAAGACAGATTTACACACGCGAAACACTTAGGGTTAACTTGACGAGCCTAGCATGTACAAACATGGCCTCGGAACACGGAGACCGAAAGGTCGAACATGAGTCGTATAGAAGATACGATCAACATGAAGATGTTCACCGATGATGACTAGTCCGTCTCACGTGATGATCGAACACGGCCTAGTTTGACTCGGATCATGTAATCACTTAGATGACTAGAGGGATGTCTATCTGAGTGGGAGTTCATAAGATGAACTTAATTATCCTGAACATAGTCAAAAGGTTTTTGCAAATTATGTCGTAGCTCACGCTATAGTTCTACTGTTTAGATATGTTCCTAGAGAAAAATTAGTTGAAAGTTGATAGTAGCAATTATGCGGACTGGGTCCGTAAACTGAGGATTGTCCTCATTGCTTCATAGAAGGCTTATGTCCTTAATGCATCGCTCAGTGTGCTGAACCTCGAACGTTGTCTGTGGTTGTTGCGAACATCTGACATACACGTTTTGATAACTACGTGATAGTTCAGTTAAACGGTTTAGAGTTGAGGCACCAAAGACGTTTTTGAAACATCGCGAAACATATGAGATGTTTTGAGGGCTGAAATTGGGATTTCAGGCTCGTGCCCATGTCAAGAGGTATAAGACCTCTGATGACTTTCTTAACCTGCAAACTAAGGAGAAAAGCTCAATTGTTGAGCTTGTGCTCAGATTGTCTGAGTACAACAATCATTTGAATCGAGTGGGAGTTGATCTTCCAGATAAGACAGTGATGGTTCTCCAAAGTCATTGCCACCAAGCTGTTAGAGCTTCGTGATGAACTATAACATATCAGGGATAGATATGATGATCCTTGAGGTATTCGCGATGTTTGACACCGCGAAAGTAGAAATCAAGAAGGAGCATCAATTGTTGATGGTTGGTG
>NW_021288128.1:0-2781 GCF_002162155.2 Triticum dicoccoides
AAACAATCTGATGCTGCAGCAGAATCCGAGTCAAACTACAAGTCCAAAGGTGTTACATCACCTCCACTTGGGCCCATTGGCCTTGTACGACCTAGATTTAGTTTTAGGCTGCCTTGGGACGTCCTCCCACCTCCTTGGCCGCCACCCCTTGCTCCTATATAAGTAGATCCGTCTAGTAGCTTTTCCTTGGGATTTGTTTAGTTAAAAGTTAGCCATTGCAACTTCGTGTACTTCGTTTGTGTCCAACGACCAGACCAAGACCGCTTACGGATCCCCACCTTTATCAATACTTCATATATACTCGCAATATTCAGATTGCTTTTATCATATTCTTGCTTGTTCTTCGATTGCTTGCAGGAATAGACCTTCGTGGTCAGGTTGATTGTGCTCCGGCGTGGTCAATAACCTCTCAGAGTTGGTTTAGCGATTGCTAAGGCGCAACGTCGTGCACGTTTGTAGTCGGATCGTCAAAGTCGTCTCCACCAAATCGATAGTTATCATCTCATCGAAAGATCGGGACACCCTTTGCCTCTATCATTGAGTTAGTAGCATTCTTTGAAAGAATTTATCAGAAAATTGTCTCAAACTTTTCAAGAGGAAAGTTGGAGAGAGAGTTGTTGTATATCCTGCTTGGCAGTTGTTTTTCATCATTATCTTCACTGCCGTTGTGATCTTCACTTATATCTTGCTGTCAAGAGCTACTTAGTATCCTTCATTGATGCTAGTTGTGCTACGCCGTGACCTCATTAGTGTTCTAGGCTCGCGTCTCTGGTCCGGTCTAGCCTAGGACCAGCACAGTACCGTCGTTGAGCGTTTATTCAACATTGCATCTTTGAATTGATTATTGCTAATCTTTTGCTACCATATATAGCCAACCCAGCTCCACATATTTCTACATCGTGTATACGTACACTCCCCTGGCAATCGCTTTACTCAATATTCGGAGTTACTTGACACCGCTGGTTGCCGATCACCGCCTGCTGCATGGTAAGAACTTGTAAGACATTGATATTTGCTTTACTGTGAGCGTTTTACCACCACATCCTAGTAGTTAGAGGAACATTATTTTTGGGTTTTGTTTCTTGTTCTACTAATCATGACAGGATCCAGAGTCAATTCATGGGCTTTGTCGATCGCGGAAGACGTGCCACCACCTTTGCAAATACCACAACCGTCACGAGAGGTGCACAAACATCCAAATGCACATGATCAGGTTAATGTATCTATACCACCATTTAATGGCCGTTTTAAACCTGCTTTATATATTGAATGGGAGTTTGACATAAAAAATATATTTGCTTCCCATAATTTCGATGAACATAAAAAGGTTAAGGTTGCGGTTGGTTCTTTCACTGGTTATGCTTTTGTTTGGTGGAGTGAATATTGTCGGTTACACCCTGATTATATACCTACTACTTGGGATGATTTGAAACTTGCCATGCGACATACTTTCGTCCCTGCTTATTATACTCGTGACATGATTAAGAAGTTGCAACACTTAAAACAAGCTAGTGAAACTGTAATAAAATATTATGATGATTTACAAACTACCTTGTTGCATTCCTCTTTAGAAGAAAGTGAAGATGATTTTATGGATAGATTTTGGGGAGGATTAAACCGTGATATTCAAGAGATACTAATTCATGAAAAGTGTTATCCTATGGACCATTTGTTTCATCTTGCTTGCAAAGCTGAACAGGAAATAAAACGACGTGTTGGCCACGAGGAGAACAAGCGCACGGTGCACATTCCAAGAGTTGATATGATTGTTCCTTCAACTACTAGGCATACTATGACAACCACATCCGTTGTTGTCAGGACTACATCACCTCCACCATGTGACACATCGCCCCCGAGAGTGGCTACATCATCTGAGTTGATCATAAGAGGTAATGACAAAGGTACTGATCTTCCATCTCTACATGAGAATGATGAATGCCTTGTCAATTTGAATGCACCATCTGATGAGCTACCCACTACTTTGATCACACCACCTATTTTAGAGGACTACGTTGATAATTTGACTTTGCCATGTGATCAAACAACTGAAATACCAACAATTTTGAGTGCACCCATTGAATTAACTATTGATGCAAAAGAACCAATGTTTAATCATTTTGATATGACCTCTAATCTTGGTGATGATTCTTTGTTGAATGACTTATTGCATGTTTGCTTATTTAAGCATGTTGTAGCATGTAAATTTGATGCAGGTAAGGTTTGTTCACCAATGTTGGGATGGTTTAATGATGAACATTGTCGATCTTTTGAAATGAATAAGAGCTTCACTTATATGTGCAAACTGAGTTGCAATATTTTCATGCCTTCTACTGCTTGTGCTAATTTTTTGGCTTTAGATTTTATGAACTATGCAAGTTACTCATCTATTCATGTGCCATATATGCAAAAATCAAGGGAAGTAAAAATGGATGACATATACATATACAACATGTACACCTTGTCTCTTTTGTTAGCCACATTTCAGATTAAGCAACGCCGAGGACGGCTTTATTTTCAAGAAGGGGAGGATGATGAGGACATGACTACCTTGGATATGACCAAAAATATTGCATATATGCATATTTGTCAGGTGATTTCTAGTGCAAACTATTCAATAATCTATTTATGTTATCCAGAACAAAAATACTTCACACACTTTTGTGTTTTGTCTAATTGCAGGTGTATGGGACATTTGTACAATCCACATATGAAGATAAGAAAGAAAGAGATGTTTATTTGCTGTCCAAAAAGTTCTCTCACGTCACTTTTGGCCCAAGAGAA
>NW_021288129.1:0-1821 GCF_002162155.2 Triticum dicoccoides
TCTTCAAAATCTTATCAAGGTATGTGCTTTGTGAAAGACCTATGAGGCGTCTCGATCTATCTCTATAGATCTTGATGCCTAATATATAAGCAGCTTCTCCAAGGTCCTTCATTGAAAAACACTTATTCAAGTAGGCCTTAATGCTGTCCAGAAATTCTATATTATTTCCCATCAAGAGTATGTCATCTACATATAATATGAGAAATGCTACAGAGCTCCCACTCACTTTCTTGTAAACGCAGGCTTCTCCATAAGTCTGCATAAACCCAAACGCTTTGATCATCTCATCAAAGCGAATGTTCCAACTCCGAGATGCTTGCACCAGTCCATAAATGGATCGCTGGAGCTTGCATACTTTGTTAGCGTTCTTAGGATCGACAAAACCTTCCGGCTGCATCATATACAGTTCTTCCTTAAGATGCCCGTTAAGGAATGCTGTTTTGACGTCCATCTGCCATATCTCATAATCATAGTATGCGACAATTGCTAACATGATTCAGACGGACTTTAGCTTCGCTACGGGAGAGAATGTCTCGTCGTAGTCAATCCCTTGAACCTGTCGATAACCCTTAGCGACAAGTCGAGCTTTATAGATGGTGACATTTCCATCCGCGTCTGTCTTCTTCTTAAAGATCCATTTGTTTTCTATCGCTCGCCGATCATCGGGCAAGTCTGTCAAAGTCCATACTTTGTTTTCATACATGGATTCTATCTCGGATTTCATGGCTTCAAGCCATTTGTTGGAATCTGGGCCCGCCATTGCTTCTTCATAGTTCGAAGGTTCACCGTTGTCTAACAACATGATTTCCAGGACGGGGTTGCCGTACCACTCTGGTGCGGAACGTGTCCTTGTGGACCTACGAAGTTCAGCAGTAACTTGATCCGAAGTACCTTGATCATCATCATTGTTTTCCTCTTCAGTCGGTGTGGGCATCACAGGAACGGTTTCCTGCGCTGCGCCACTTTCCCGCTCAAGAGGTAGTACTTCATCGAGTTCTACTTTCCTCCCACTTACTTCTTTCGAGAGAAACTCTTTTTCCAGAAAGCATCCGTTCTTGGCAACAAAGATCTTGCCTTCGGATCTTAAGTAGAAGGTATACCCGACAGTTTCCTTAGGGTATCCTATGAATACGCATTTTTCCGACTTGGGTTCGAGCTTTTCAGGTTGAAGTTTCTTTACATAAGCATCGCATCCCCAAACTTTTAGAAACGACAGCTTAGGTTTCTTTCCAAACCATAATTCATACGGTGTCGTCTCAACGGATTTAGACGGTGCCCTATTTAAAGTGAATGTAGCTGTCTCTAGAGCGTATCCCCAAAATGATAGCGATAAATCGGTAAGAGACATCATAGACCGCACCATATCCAATAGGGTGCGATTACGACGTTCGGACACACCGTTTCGCTGAGGTGTTCCAGGCGGCGTGAGCTGTGAAACGATTCCACATTTCCTTAAGTGTGTACCAAATTCGTGACTTAAGTATTCTCCTCCACGATCTGATCGTAAGAATTTTATCTTTCGGTCACGTTGATTCTCTACCTCATTCTGAAATTCCTTGAACTTTTCAAAGGTCTCAGACTTGTGTTTCATTAAGTAGACATACCCATATCTACTCAAGTCATCTGTGAGAGTGAGAACATAACGATATCCTCCGCGAGCCTCAACGCTCATTGGACCGCACACATCGGTATGTATGATTTCCAATAAGTTGGTTGCTCGCTCCATTGTTCCGGAGAACGGAGTCTTGGTCATTTTGCCCAAAAGGCATGGTTCGCACGTGTCAAACGATTCATAATCAAGAGACTCTAAAAGTCCATCGG
>NW_021288130.1:0-1152 GCF_002162155.2 Triticum dicoccoides
GGGGGGGTAGCAATGCCACTGGAGCGTCGCACCGGGACCTCATACATGCGGGGTGGTGTGGTAGCATGTCCGAAGAGGCGACACGTGTCTCGGGGGCGTGGCCCCTCCTCACGGACGGCGATGACACGGTAGTAGACGTTCTACGGTAACGATGCGGCGTGAATATTATTAAACACTCGGAACACGATAAAATCATGAGTTTATTTACACGACATGGGCACATGTGCTATAGGAACGATGGTATTTTTTTCATAATTTTTGGTGATGGAGAAGTATCCGAAAAAATCCCTCTACGCGGATTGCCCTTCGCGCGTCTACGGCTGTGGCGGCAGCCTACGGGGGCTAGCATGCCGCCAAATCTTGCGTAGGCAGCCTCTCACAAGTCTGGAAGTGTTGTGGCGGTTGCAAAGGCCCGGCACGCATATCCGAGGTGTGCCCCCCATCACGGACTTCGCCGCCGCCGGCACCTTGAGTGGGCAAACGGACGCGTCGGGTCTACACGGAGGGGATCTTGCTGTGGGTCTGGCCCGGTTGTTGCTCCAAAGTGTTCCTATGGGCTGGCCTAACACAACCGGGCGGGGAGGTCTGCTGGTGAAAGCCTGTCCGTGCAAAGTCAAAGGGCTAGATCCCGTGGTCAAACGCTATAGGGTTATGCAGGACGGGGGCCCTGGGGGGGTAGCAATGCCACTGGAGCGTCGCGCCGGGCCCTCATACATGCGGGGTGGTGTGGTGGCATGTCCGAAGAGGCGGCACGCGTCTTGGGGGTGTGCCCCCCCCTCACGGACGGCGATGACACGGTAGTAAACGATCTGCGGTAACGATGCGGCGTGAATATTATTAAATACTCGGAGCGCGATACAATCATGAGTTTTTTTGCACGACGTGGGCACATGTGCTATAGGAACGATGGTATTTTTTCATAATTTTTGGTGATGGAGAAGTATCCAAAAAAATCCCTCTACGCGGATTGCCCTTCGCGCGTCTACGGCTGTGGCCGGCGGCCTACACGGGGGCTAGCATGCCGCCAAATCTTGCGTAGGCGGCCTCTCACAAGTCTGGAAGTGTTGTGACGGTTGCAAACACCCGGCATGCGTGTCCGGGGTGTGCCCCCCCCTCACGGATGGCGCTGCCGCCGGCACCTGGAGGGGGGAA
>NW_021288131.1:0-909 GCF_002162155.2 Triticum dicoccoides
ATTAAGTCATTTTGGAGGAAAAGATGCTAAGTATAGGTCATTTTAGAGCTATCCTAGGTTAAATAGGTCATTTTGAAGCTAGCTAAGCATATTAAGTCATTTGGAGGAAAAAATGCGAAGTATAGGTCATTTTAGACCTATCCTAGGTTAAATAGGTCATTTTGGAGCTAATTAAGCTTATTATGTAATTTTTGAGCTAGCTAAGCATATTGAGTCATTTTGGAGGAAACAATGCTAAGTATAGGTCATTTTAGAGCTATCCTAGGTTAAATAGGTCATTTTAGAGCTAAGTAAGGTTATTATGTCATTTTGGAGCTAGCTAAGCATGTGAAGTCATTTAGGAGCTAAACTATGTCATTTCTTAAGCATATTATGTCATTTTAGAGCTAGTTAAGCAGATTAAGTAATTTTGGAGGAAAAGATGCTAAGTATAGGTCATTTTAGAGCTATCCTAGGTTAAATGTGTCATTTTAGAGCTAAGTAAGGTTATTATGTCATGTTGGAGCTAGCTAAGCATGCAAAGTCATTTAGGAGCTAAACTATGTCATTTCTTAAGCATATTATGTCATTTTAGAGCTAGTTAAGCACATTAAGTAATTTTGGAGGAAAAGATGCTAAGTATAGGTCATTTTAGAGCTATCCTAGGTTAAATAGGTCATTTCGAAGCTAGCTAAGCATATTAAGTAATTTTGGAGGAAAAAATGCTAAGTATAGGTCATTTTTGAGCTATCCTAGGTTAAATAGGTCATTTTGGAGCTAATTAAGCTTATTATGTAA
The DNA here is from genome assembly GCF_002162155.2 of Triticum dicoccoides. Lineage (NCBI taxonomy): Eukaryota > Viridiplantae > Streptophyta > Magnoliopsida > Poales > Poaceae > Triticum > Triticum dicoccoides. The sequence goes on from NW_021288131.1 coordinate 778, forward strand.
TTTTTGAGCTAGCTAAGCATATTGAGTCATTTTGGAGGAAAAAAATGCTAAGTATAGGTCATTTTAGAGCTATCCTAGGTTAAATAGGTCATTTTAGAGCTAAGTAAGTTTATTATGTCATTTTGGAGCTAG
>NW_021288132.1:0-1647 GCF_002162155.2 Triticum dicoccoides
ACTCCACCAAGAGCTTCGGCTCGTCCCCAGCTCCTCCTAGATGCCCTCCGCGGCCCATTTGGTCGCCGGAGTGGCCAAAACCACTCTCGCCGCCGCGTCGGGCTCGCCGGCGGCTAAACGCCGGCAGCCGACTTTGACTTTGACCACGGGTGGGCCCCGGTTGACTCTCCTGAGTCAATGACAGGTGGGGCCCAGCCCTGTTAACTATTAGGATTAGTTTAATTAATTTTAGTTAAGCTAATCACACTGACATGTGGGTCCCAGTGTCAGGTTTGACCTGGACCCGGTCTGTTGACCTGCTGAGGTCAGCATGACGCAATGATGACGCAGATAATCATTTTCTAAAATAATTCAGAAATCCAGAAAATTATATAAACTTCTAAAAATCATAGAAAATTAACCGTAACTCCAAATTAAATAATTTATATATGAAAAATTATCAGAAAAATTCAAGGAATCCATCTGTACCATTTTCATGCATGTTAGAACAACTTATCACTACTGTTTAGGACAAATGAAGTGAATGACATTTAAATAACCCCATATGGAGTTTGAATTTGAACCTTGGATTCAAACCAACTTCATTTAATCTATTGCTAGTCGCATTAGCCCAAAACACATTCATATTGCCATGTCATAGCATGCATCATATTGTGCATTGCATTGATCGTGTTTTTCTGTGTTGCTGGTATTTGTCCCCTCTCGATAGACGTGATACCGATGATGTGATCGTTGACACTGATGAAGACTCAATGTTATCTTCAGAAGTGCCAGGCAAGCAAAACCCCCTTGTTCATTCCAATACAAACCTACTCTCTCGCTCCTGCTCTCTTTTACTGCATTAGGACAACACCGATTCAATTGTTACATGCTGCGGTAGCTGAACCCCTTTATCCTCTGCATGACCTGTCATTCCACAGTAATTAGATGAAACCCACTAGCATGAGTAGGAGTTGTTTGAGCCCTGTTGTGCCTACTCATTCATGTTTGTTTGTCATGCCTGCTACTGCTTAGAGTTGAGTCAGGTCTGATTCATCGGGGATGAATCAGAGGCGTGTGAACATGTCCCACTGTGTGTGAGCTAAGTGTGTGAACACGATTTGGTAAAGGTAGCGGTGAGAGGCCATGTAGGAGTACATGGTGGGTTGTCTCATTGCAGCCGTCCTCAGGAACTGAGTTCTATGTTTGTGATCCATGATTCAGCTACTACCACGCATTGGGCCCGAAACCAATGGACCCTCTCGGCTTCTTAATCACCCTTGTCCTCTGTCCAGGAGTTGCAAGTAGTTTCTGGTGTTTGTAGTATGCTAGAGGCCGTGGACAGCGCTGACCGTAGGGGTGGGCTGTGATGCGGTAGGCACGTGGCCGGGTAAACCGGGCACCCGTTTGGTGTCACGGAACCCTGTACACATCGTTTGGGGCTGTGAGCGAAACTCCGGCCGGATCTCCTCATGGATGGAACCCGAATAGGCGATAAACCTGGACTAGAGACTTGAGTGTTTAGGCAGGCCGTGGCCGACACCCACGTTGGGCTTCCGCTTGAAGGTTGCCGAGTACATGTCGTGTAAACGGTGGTAAGTGGTGAGAGCGTGTGTGAAGAAGTACACCCCTGCAGGGTTAACATCATCTATTCGAATAGCCGTGTCC
>NW_021288133.1:0-994 GCF_002162155.2 Triticum dicoccoides
ATATTTATTCAAATCAGTTAGTTTGTATCACCAGAGGCTCAATGTATATATATACCTCGGCGCCGGAGGTGGTTGCTACTTCCATTTGAAGATCGTCGTTTATCGACGTTTGTTCGGCATCATCTTGCTGACGGCGCCCTTCATCTTCACCGTCAAGGTTCAGATAAGAAGAGATATCATCTTCTTCTTCTCCGGTCGGCACATATAGAATATCGCCGTTTATGATGCCGAACATATGTGCTTCACCGTCCGGATCATAGTTGTCCATAATCGGGTCAGCTCTATCGTCCGCCATTATGTCAGTCCTGAAAACATGTAGTAAAAACAAATTAATTAAGTGAAGAAGGGGGGCGGTGGCGGTGGCGGTGGCGAAAGGGCGGTGGCGAAAGGAGGGGGCGAGGAAGGGGTGGGAGAGGGTGTCGCGGTAGAGCGCGACACGGGGCGGCAGACGACGGCGTCACGGAGAGGGGAGGCGAGGACAACACATTTATAACCCTCGCCGTCCCCTCTCGATCCCTAAAAAAACACCACGGCGTCACGGAGAGGGGAGACGAATATATGTGGGGTCGGGATGGCCCATGTGCAGGGCGGGGGGTGCTGGCCACACTCTTTTTTCTTTTCTTTTTCATTTCATTTTTTTTTTCTTTTCCTGTTTTTATCCTTTTCATCTTTAAAACAATTCAGTATATCAAAATATAGCAATGAAAAAAGATATTTGAGAAATCATAAAATGTATGTGAATTCAAAAAAATGAATTCATAAAAATGTATTTCAAAAAATTGATTTTATTAGACACAAAAAATTCTTTCACGTATTTTCACGTATTTAATTTTAAAAATTCTTTCTTTTTTTCTTCTTCCTTTTTTTTCTTCTTTCTTTTTTTCTTCTGTTGTTTTCTTTCTTTTTCTTTTTTTCTTCCTTTTTCCTTTTTTCTTCCTTTTTCTTGTTTTTCTTCTGTTTTTCTTTTGTTTTCTTCTTCCTTCTTTTTCTTCTT
>NW_021288134.1:0-22404 GCF_002162155.2 Triticum dicoccoides
AAGCCACTCTCTGGTACCTCCGGGGGAAATCCTAGATCGAATGATCGGATGACGACTGCGCTCTGGTGTCGTTCCTCCCTTGGGGGCGTCATTCTTGGAGGTACACACGTGATCGAGGGACCAGACGATGGATTCTTTGGTGGAGCGGTGCTTCATCCTACACACTGATGGCGACGGATCTTGACGGCATGGTGCAGTGCAGATTCGGAGTTCGCAGTGGGAGGATGGACTCGCGCAGGAGGACGACATTGTTGGGCGTCGTGTTGGCGTCGATGGTAGAGAGACCTGGCACTGTTCATGCAACAGTACAGCTCTGAAGATAGTTTGGTGGCAGGTGGCTGCGGCGGCATCATACCAGCAAGCGTCCTGGTTGAGGAGTGCGCCGGACTGGTAGGTGCCCCATACCCGGCAGGCGACCTGGTTGCGACCCCATGTCTTAGATGTTTAGGTTTGGCTGCGATGCCTGTGTGGTATTAGGCCCAGACTACCTGCGTCCCTTCATCAATTGGATAGGTGTACCGACAGTCGTTGCTTACACGATGGCTTTAGTCTTGCTGTTGTATGACTTTGTAAGGTCTTATGAGAATAATTAATAAAATGGCCGTATGCATCGCCCAGATGCATACCGGGGGTCATCCTCTTTTTCTAAAAAAAAAATTGTCTCATCTCATCCCTCTCCGATCAGACGATCCGGACTAGTAGTTGCTTCTATTTACTCACCACAAATCCCTGTTTTTATTGTATAGGCCAAGTATTTAGCAATTTTGATTGTATATAAGCGCGGTGTGAGTGTGTATCCATCACCCGCCAATTCAGTAACCAAAAACTTGTGTGGACCCATCACACAAATACTGCCACCACAAGATCTGAAAACAGAACCTGTGGTTTATTTGTGTGAATCGCTGGCCCACTTATTCTTATATTAATATAAATGAGCCAGGAGCCGGCTATACTAATTTGCTGCAGCCATGAGGCCGAGATACTCGGCGGTGAGAGGCTTGAAGATGCGCTGCTCGTCCGAGTCGAGCGCCGCGGCGAGCTTCGGCCAAACGGACATGCCCAAGATCCAGGAACCACCACCACCACCGTCACTCCCCGGACGCGCCATGATCTTCACGAAGCCGGAGCACAGCCTCCCGCAGTCCACCCACGTAGGCATCGCTACGGCGGCGTGCCCGAATCCGAAGTCCGTGTCGACGCTGAAGGACGCGAACGACGTCACGCCCATCGCCGGGCTGCCCAGCCCGGCGGTTGCTGTCTCCACGAACTTGACCGCAGCCTTGCCATTGCCATTGCCCTTGCGCTTGTGCTCCTCCACCCAGTCCACTAGCTCCTGGAAGTGCTCGTCGGTGGCCGTCGACCTGATCGACCCGCGCACCATCGACGCGATCTCCGGGAGCGGCCGCCGCTGGATAACCTCCACGGTCGCCTCCGCCACCGCGAACGTCGTGACGTTGCCGACGTAGTTGCGCATGGCTTCCTCCGGGGTGGTGGTGAGACGCCGTCGCCCGTTCACCCACCAGCCCATGCGGCAACTCTCGTCGGACGAGCCAACGGTGGTGGCGAACACCTTCCACAAGTACGCAGACACCGCCTCGACGCGGCTCGCGCCGCGCTCCCCGTCGCCGCTCGCTTGCGCGCGCAGCATGGCGAGGTCCCGCTCCTCGACGTAGTAGGTGCGGCCGACCAAGGAGCCCCCGGCCGTGAGGGCGTTGACGAGACGCTCGCTCACCAACGGCATGAACAGCTCGCCCACCGAAGGGCCGTACGACGGGGCAGCGCGAGGGCGGAACACGGAGCGGTCGTAGTTCGGGGCGGCGGCGACGACCGTCCCAGACCGCGCGAGCTCAGACCACGCGTCAACGATCATGCACAGCGCGCACCCGTCCGCGAGGCCGTGGTTGGTGCCCCACACCACGACGAACCCTCCACAGGAGAACGAAACGAGCTGCACCGACAGCGCGATGTCCGCGTCGTACTGGACGGGGACGCCGACTCTCGCCAGCGACGCGTCCAGGTCGCCGAAGTCCAGGCTGCCCAGCGCCAGGCCGACCTCGCCGACGACTAGCTCCGCGCCCTGGTTGTCACAGTGCACCTCCGGGAGCCCTGAGCGCGGGTTAGCCACGATGCGGCCGGCGAGGGGAAAGAAGTGGTCCAGCAGGGACGACAGCTTGGCCTCGAAGGCGGCGACGACGTCGACGAAGCCACCGCCGGACGAGGGCCTGCGGTAGGCGCAGACCATCGAGAGCGGCATGGGGTAGTACAGCAGGTCGAGGTTGGAGACGGGAAGCACGGCGTCGGGCCGCGTGACGGAGGCCTTGACGGTGCTCCTGCGAACCACGCGGACGCGCGAAGAATCGTTTGCCATTTCTGTTTGCCGCTTACTACAAACTGACCTGCTCTGAGTTACGCTTTCCCTTCCCTGCCCGCAAGTATATACAAGTATGTGTTGCAGTAGAAGTTGACCTTGAAAATTCCAAAGTCAGCGTGGAATCTTTTGTACTGGCTAGGGCAGGATTGGATGCCAAAATGATAATATACACAAATATGATCAGATCAAAGATGCATATTTTTTAACATAGTACAGATGCATTGATTTTTTTAGAAAACTTCCAATTTATTCATCTTCGAAAAAGGCAGTACAACAAACAACAGAAATAATAAAAATTACATCCAAATCCGTGGACCACCTAGTGACGACTACAAGCACTGAAGCGAGCCAAAGGTGCGCCGCCATCAATATCCCTCCCTCGTCGGAGCCGGGTAAACTTGTTGTAGTACATTGTCAGGAGGTCGTTGTGCTAAGGCCCCATAGGACCAATGTAGCAGAATAACAACCGTCGCTGATGAAGTGTAGCATAGGTCGAAAGGATCCAATCTAAAAACACATGAACGTAGACAAACTACGACCAGATCCAAGCAAATCCATCAAGGATAGATCCGTCAGAGACACACCTCCACACGCCCACCGGTGATGTTAGACACACCATCGGGACGGGGCTAGGCGCGGAGAATCTTATTCCATCTTCAAGGAGCCACCGCGGTCTCGTTTTACTGAGCAGGCCACAAACCATAACAAAACACAAAGAAACAACTGAAAACAGAGCCCTCGGGCCGGCAAGGGCCGAGATCCACCGCGCTGACATGCCCCGAGGCCAAAGGAGATGAGGCGGACTGACGGTGGCGCCGGCGGGAGGCAGAGAAACCCTAGACTTTTGTTGGGGAGGAGGCAACCGGCTTAGGTAATGACCACAAATGCATTGACCCCTGTGAGCACCTCCAAGATACTGAGCCTACACAATATTTTTAGATTGCCGAAATCGCCAAAGACAACTTCGCAGAAGAAAAATGCATCTTTATTTAATGATTTTACAGTCATCAGCATGGAATCATTTTTTAGTGCAGCCTTGGATAACAAGATTCCAGGCCGACATGTATGTATATGCCATTGATTCTTTTTAATGTTTTTACAGTCACGAGCAACATCAGTCGTCACCCAGCAAAAGCATACAAAATAAGGCTCAATTTTTAGGAATGTTATGAGGTATTCTTGGGTTGCTTATAGGTGCCAATATTCATACATGGTGCCAGAAAAAAAAATTGTCCCGGGATTTGCTTCAATCTTGGTTCTGCCACTGGCTACATTTATCTGTAGATGGATGTCGGTCTATAGTAACATGAAAGTACTACCTATACATAAAGTCACAACATGTTTTTATTTTTATTCGATATAAATTTTTTGGTCGTTCATGACACGTACACACGCTTGTATTTTTGCATCGGCGTTACCTTTTTCGCGGAAAGGCCTAATGCATATATTAAGTATCATAGGTCCTTACAAACGCACCATTACAAACTTTTTGTCTTCAAAAGTCTTGGGGGTGACGAAGTCTTCGTCCTCCTGTATCCACCGGCGGCACGCAATGAGCACAACTTGTTGTCACCTCTGAGCCTCTACCTTGACGGATCAAAGTTTTCAAACCTAGTAGCTTGTAGAAGCATCGTTGTGAAGTCGTCAATAAAGAACAGGAGACGTCGACGACCACAAACTACAAAGCAAAACGCCGCCCCGGAGAAGAAACCAATGATAAGTGCTTGTGGAAACACCGAAGACCACAAAAGCCAGCCAATTTCAGGCATATCTGCCGAAAACTTAAACCGACTGAATCCCAGAAGGTGCCCCAGAGACACAACACCACATACCCTCTGAGGGTGATAAGCTCGCCCCCATAACGGGGATAGGGCGGAGAGACATTATTTCTACACTAGGTCAACACCGCCGCCTTGCCGACCAAACCAAACACAAAGACTCCCTAAAGAAAACCTAACACAAATTACCCATGTTGTTGCAAACCATATCTAGATCTGAGGTCGAGCTCGTTGCCATCCATGACCACTCATGCAGCCGTCCGATCCAAGGTCCATTGTATGGTGCGGAGCGTACATCTTAATGCAACTCAATAGGTGTTGCAAAACACTTGATTTGCGGCATCAATTCTCCTGGCTCAATCCGCGCACCTCTGCCACCTTAACAATTTTTCAGCAACATCATCTGTACAACATAATCTGTGTTGCCAAAGTCGTTCCGCAACAATACCCATGTTGCAAAAAGTTAAGACGGGAAAATAATAATTCTGTAACAGAACCTCTGTTGTGAATGTTTTCGCAACATATGGTCTCTTGCAAACAAGGATACTGCAGCAATGCCTTTGTTGTAATGGCGAGGAAAGATCCATGCAGCTAGATTACGCCGGATGAAATGACCGTCAAGGCGGCGGACGGCCAACACGTTGCGCCGCCCATACTTATGATGGTGTCACCTTAAAGAATAAAAAACAAAAAATAAACAAAGAAAAACATGAATTTTAAAAAAATTCAAAAGATCACCTACTCAAAGCATCTACAGCCGGAGGTTGCAAATTTGGAACCTCAAACGCCCGCGGACAGTGACCGGTCGTGCCTCAAATTTAACAATTTACAATCACGTATCCTATTTTCAAAACATTTGTTACATGCAGGCCATGCACGTCGATCATCCTGTCCGTCTTGGGCTGTCTGGGCACCGAAAATTGCTCATACTTAACATTTCGCACCCGTATTAGCCCCATCTCGCCGATTGATGAGCTAGTCGACCAGCTTAAATATCCGGGTCATCTGAAAGGGATAAGCTTCTGATATCATTGCATCCTTTGTTAAGGATATGGACTCTTACTATGAATTTTCTATGTTTATCAGGTAGAAGATTCATAGTCAGGGTGAAAGATCGTGGATGTCGCCTAGAGGGGGGGGGGGTGAATAGGCGCTTTAAAATAATTATGTTTGAGGCTTGAACAAATGCGGAATAAACCTAGCAGTTAATTTGTCAAGCACAAAACCTACAACAACTAGGCTCACCTATGTGCACAAGCAACTTATGCTAAGCAAGATAAATAAGTAAGTGATAGCAAGATATATAAAATGAAACACTATAGCTATCACAAAGTAAAGTTCATAAGTAAAGGGCTCGGGTAAGAGATAACCGAGACACGCGGAGACGACGATGTATCCTGAAGTTCACATCTGCGGATGCTAATCTCCGTTTGGAGCGGTGTGGAGGCACAATCCTCGCCACCAGGGTCACCGTAACCTCCTCACGCCCTCGCACAAGGTAAGATGCCGTGATTCCACCAAGGGACCCTTGAGGGCGGTCACCGAACCCGTACAAATGGCAACCCTTGGGGGCGGTCACCGAACCCGTACACTTTGGCAACCCTTAGGGGCGGTCACCGGTACCTGTCAAATTGCTCGGGGCGATCTCCACAACCTAATTGGAGACCCCAATGCTTGCCGGAGCTTTGCACCATAATTATTGAGCTCCGAACACGACCAACCGTCTAGGGCTCCCAAACACCCAAGAGGAACAAGCTCAAGGATACCAAGCACCGAAGAGTAATAAGCTACTCAACTTTCATTTCCACGTATCACTGTGAAGAACTCAAACCGATGCATCAAATGCAATGGCAAGGGCACACGGAGTGCCCAAGTCCTTCTCTTCCAAATGCCACCAAAGCAACTAATGCTAGGGAGGAAAATGAGAGGAAGAACAAAGAAGAGAACACGAATAACTCCAAGATCTAGATCCAAGGGGTTTCCCGCACATAGAGGAGAAAGTGATTGGTGGAAACGTAGATCTAGATCTCGTCTCTCTTTACCCTCAAGAACTAGCAAGAATCATTGAAGGGATTGAGAGATAGCAAGCTCGAAGAAGGTCAACAATGGGGGAAGAACACGAGATCAATGGATAAGGTTCAATGAGTAAGAGGACCCCCTTTTATAGGTGGGAAAAAATTCAACCGTTATGTGCTCAGCCTGCACACGAGCGGTACTACCGCTTGGGCGGCAGTAATAGGAAAAACAGAGCAAGGGCTAGAAACCTTGGGCGGTAGTGCCTCCTGGAGCGGTAGTGTCGCTCATCCGAGCGGTACTACCGCGGGAGAAGTATAACACATGAGAAGAGGAGGCAGGGCAGGGCAGAGCGCTGATACGTCTCCAACGTATCTATAATTTCATGCTATTATATTATCCATCTTAGATGTTTTATATTCATTTATATGCTATTTTATATGATTTTTGGGACTAACCTTTTAACCTAGAGCCCAGTGCCAGTTTCTGTTTTTTCCTTATTTTTGAGTTTTACAGAAAAGGAATACCAAACGGAGTCCAATTGAAGTGCCAATTTTTGATCATTTTTATGGACCAAAAGAAGCCCAAAGAGTTGGGCCAGAAGAGTCCCGGGCTGTCCACGAGGGCGGGAGGCGCCCACCCCCCTGGGCGTGGGCCCCTATCTCGTGGACCACTCAGAGACCCCCCCCTGACGTGAGACTACGTCAAAAATTCCTATAAATACATAAACCTCCAGAAAATAACCTAGATTGGAAGTTCCGCCGCCGCAAGCCTCTGTAGCCACGAGAAATCAATCTAGGCCCTCTTTGGCACACTGCCGGAGGGGGCCATCATCACCGGAGGCAATGGAGCAGGATCCCGGAGGAGCCATCATCGCCATGAAGGCCAAGGAACAGAGGGAGAACCTCTCCCCATCTAGGGGGGAGGCCATGGAGGAGGAAGCACAAGGGGGAGAACCTCTCCCACTACTAGGGAGAACCCTAGTAGTGCGCGGGTTTAATGCCCACTAGTAGCGCGGGCAGCCACGCTACTAATAAGGCGCTACAGCTATTACTTAGCAGTAGTGCACGCAACAGGCGCTACTGCTAAGACACATAGCGGCAACGCTTGTTATCTACCGCGCTGCTGCTAATCTAGCTAGTAGCAGCGTGTTTACTATCCATCGCTACTAGTAATTTTTTTCTTTTTTTAGTATATTTATACGCCGTTATACAAATTTTGGTACAATACCAATTATGAGGTTTATATCATTATGTCCATAATAGTGTGTCAAATGAAGGTGGATTAGGTTCAAGTGGAGGCAATATGTGGTGCATGTCAAAAGTATACTACTAATCCAAACTTGATCTAGTTTGGACTAGTAGTACTTTCGATGTGCACCACATGTTGCCTCCACTTGAATCTAATCCGTCAGCACAAGCTATTTAATCATCATCATAGTCATTAGCACCAACAGTATTTATTTAATCAACACTAACACTAGCTCATAATAATCATCATAGTCATTACCACTAACACTAGCTATTTAATCATCATAGTCATAGTGTAGCACATCATCATCTTTAAACTCATTTCTAGCTAGCTAATCACTCCTGCTGCTCTCTCTCAGGTAAAATAACATAAAACATGTGTAGTTGTCCTCCTTCATCAAGTTGGAGCATGCAGATGAACCTGTCTCTTAATCGTGGGCTGCGCTTCTGCTTGCTGCCCCCTAGTACTTGTCTGCGCTTCTCCATCACATATTTGGTCCAGTCTTTCACTATTAAGAATTCGTCGCTAATGCTGAATGCACTATAGTGATTTGTAGGATATCTTGGCCGTAAGCGAACAATACTCATGGTACCTTTAGTCTCGATCCCATAAGGCACAACATTCATCGGGAGTCCCTGTTGAAGAACATCGTATGGTAACATACTTAGCAATGAAGTTTAGCTTAAAAAGTAATGTATGGAAAAGATGCACTGAGGACAAATAGTAAAAATCTTACCATCTTTCCTAAATAGATGTGACCATAGTTCATTACGAACACTATTGGTCGCACGTTTTTAGTACTTACATTTCTAAATCCAGGAAGAAAATTTGTCTTGACAGTATCAAGATCCGCAAGCCATGAAACATAATGACTTAGCTCCTCGCAGTTTAGTTCAGCCCCGAGACAGTAGTAGGTCCTGTCTACCAAGCTGGACATGTTTGCTTGAACGGAAATAAGCTGACAATAGAAATTGGTTGTCAACTATTTTTGAATAAACAATATCAAAGACATAAATATGGTTGAGAAACTCACATAATGGTATAACTGGAGGCGTCTGCACATCGACCCAGATGTCGGTATTACCTTCAATATCATATTCCGGACGAATATCAAAGGTGATAACCATATCAGGCTCAAATGCATAAGTCTTGCATAGTGCTCGCCATGTTTTGCATCCAAAATAGGAGTAGTCGTCTGAATTGTATAATTTTGCGTGGAAAATATAACCATGCTTGGTCTTCATGTAAACTTTCTTTACCTCCGTAGTACGACTGAAACCTATCTTATACAATACAAAAACTCTTGCATGGAAGGGGATATGCTAGTAGAATAGTAAAAAAAATTATAAGTTGAAGCAAATGAAGCAGATGCCATGCTTAATTACGAAAAAAGATTTGTCGTTGTGACTTATTGTATCCACTTCGAAGTTCTCGTCCAGCTGGATGCTGAAGCGCCTATCATCATCTAGGAAGATTCCGTTGCACAGGCCGCGCTCGTCTTCGCAGTATTTGCAAATACCGAAATCCTTTTCGTCGTCAGACATTTCCTATGTTTATAGTTAAAACATTAATTGAAAATCGATAGAAGACAACTACATGATACACAACACACAAATCCGGGGCACTCGATATTTCCTACATATTCTGGCACAAGTCATGCCAAAATTCACGGAAAAATCCGGCATGACCTTTGCTAAAATAAGACATATCGAGCGCCTGAAATTTCCCGGAACGGAAATGAATCAACACTCCTGCAAAACATAGGCCACTCAGAGGTGTAACCTGCAGACATGACCGGCCACTTGGGCAAGCACATATCCTATTTGAGAAATACAAGATTTACATTTCAAAATATCTTATAGGACTCAAATTAGCATGCATTCAATAAGCAAAAGTAAATCATCTCATGTGTCCGTACATCGTCGAATATTATCACTAATACATCCCGAATAGTATCATAGATATAACATCACTAATACAACTAAAACCCTAGCACACGACGGGTATCGGAGCGGGCGGTGGACACCCACAGAGAAGGAACCATCACGGGATCATAGCTCTAGTGAGATCCCTGGAGAACCTGCCAGGTATTGGAGAACCTGTGCTCCAACGCAAACAAGTAGCGACGGACGTGTGCGTCCTCCTCACTGACACGGTGACGCACCACCTTCGCGGGGTCCTCGAGCCTCTGGACCGTCACTGGCCCACGCGACCACCACCAAAGAAGGTTCGGGTCAACGACAGGCTGGCTCCTCACCAACCTGCGCCCCCGGTAGGTAGCGCCTCCCAGTACCACTCCAGCGGAGCCCAGTCCCAGACATGGCCCATCTGGTCAAGCACGTGTCGTCCTCCGCCGACTCGACAACGAGGATTCGGGATAGGCATCGTCCACGTCGATGCGGGAAAAATTGCTTTAACTAAAAAAATAGCAACAAGTTCTTACTAACTAGTTCTATTAATTCAACTAGTTCTTACTAAAAATAAACTTACTATAAATAAAAATAAACTAGTACCTAATTAGTACCTAGTTCTTACTAACTAATTAGTACCTAGGAACTACTGCCCTAATTACCATATAAGTATCCATTTTTTAACTAGGGTTCATACTACCTAATTAATTAGGGTTAATACTAATTGTAATTAACTAACTAGCACTAAAAATAGCCTAGGGTTCATACTAACTAGTACTAAATAGCTAGGGTTCATACTAACAGAGAGCAGAGAAGAGGGAAGGGGAGGGTGCTCATAGAGGGCGGGGTGAGAGATGGGGTCGGGGGTACGACGGCACCGAGGCGCGGCGAGGCGGGGTCGGGGGAGACAGCAGCGAGGCGGGTCAAGGGCGACGGCGGCGGAGAGCGAGGGCAGGGGCTCCGGCAAGGTCGAGGTCGAGGAGGAGGAGGCACAGGCACGCGACGACATCGAGGGGCAGACTACGGCGGAGAGCAAGGGCACGGCCTCCAGCGAGGGCGAGGGTAGGGGCTCCGGCGGAGGCGACGAGGGGGAGAAGAGAGAGTGGGGAATTGGGGGAGGAAGCAGAGGAGAGGGAAGCCCGTGCGAGGGGTTAGGTGAAAATAGCTTTAACATTAGCGTGGGGAGCGAAACCGCACTGCTGCTAAAATCCGTAGCAGTAGGGCGCCCTGACAAACTCGCTACTGCTAAGATGGGCCCGTCCTGTGGTGTGTTCAAACTTAGCAGTAGCGCCGTAACCTAAAAGTGCGCTTCTACTAATTTTGTAGTAGTAGTGCGGTTTTTAGAAGGGCGCTACTACTATACCTAGAACGTCGGGAACGGTGTGGCAATTATAGTAGTAGCGCGTTTTGTTCCTGCCGTGCTACTGCTAAGTGGATAACAGTAGCGCCCTTTAAGCCAATGCGCTACTGCTAAGTAGCAGTAGCGCCTCATTTTAACACGCGCTACTGGTAAGATTCTATGTATAAGGTTTTCCCTAGTAGTGTCCTCCTCTCTCTCGGTGGCGCCGGACTGCCATCGGGCAGGGAATCATCGCCGCGGTGATCGTCTTCATCAACATCACCATCATCATCACCATCCTCATCTCTTTTACGCGGTCCACTCTCCCGCACCCCGCTGTAATCCCTACTTGAACATGGTGCTTTATGCCACATATTATGATCCAATGATGTGTTGCCATCCTATGATGTTTTTAGTAGATATCCTTTGTCTTTGGGTTGATTGATGATCTAGATTGGTATGAGTTGTATGTTTTATTTTGGTGTTGTCCTATTGTTCCCTCCGTGTCGCGCAAGCGTGAGGGATTCCCGATGTAGTGTGTTGCATTATGTTGATGATCCGCTTATAGTGGGTTTCTTGAGTGACAGAAGCATAAACCCGAGTAAGGGGGTTGTTGCGTATGGGATAAAGGGGACTTGATGCTTTAATGCTATGGTTGGGTTTTACCTTAATGATCTTTAGTAGTTGCGGATGCTTGCTAGAGTTCCAATCATAAGTGCATATGATCCAAGAAGAGAAAGTATGTTAGCTTATGCCTCTCCCTCATATGAAATTGCAATAGTGATTACCGGTCTTGTTAACAATTGCCTAGGATAATTCCACACACCGACCCATCATTATTCCACACTCGCTATTTATAATATTTAGTAATATATTCTAGCTTTATGATAACAACACCTACTTTTATGTTTTGGCTCTCCGATATCATGCAAAGATAACCTCTTCATACCCATAATGTAATTTTATTTCCCGTTTCTAGTTGGAAGCAAACATTTGGTGTACGTAGAGTCGTATAAGTGGCAGATAGGACTTGACAGAATATTGATCTTACCTTTAGCTCCTTGTGGGTTCGACACTCCATACTTATCACTTCCACCATTGGGAATTGCTACGATGATTCCCTCCACTTGGGGATTATCAAGTGCGACGACAGTACTGCAGTAGCGGTACTACCGCCCGACCGGGGCTGTACTACCGCCTATAGGCGGTACTGCTGCAAACACTGCCACCTTACTACCGCTGAACCCGACATGAAAAACAGAACCCCCAGAATAAGCAGCAGTAGAAGCCACAGAACTGGACAGCTGAAGTACCGCTTACAAGCAGTACTACCGCCAGACTAGGATGGTACTACTGCTTACAAGCGGTACTACCGCAGTAGCGCAACAAGCAAGCCCCAAGCAAAGCAGATGCTACAAGAAATCCAGAACTCCCAAAACTTCTGCATATGAGCTCCGAATTGAGCAAACTCAAGCTTGCTGGATAGAAGATGACAAGAACTATCCATCAGCAAAGAACCGACATAATCTCCAACATCGAAAACGTCATAGAAGATGCATGTTAACTCTGTTTTTGATGAACTCGAGCTTGTCAAGAAGATGACCAGAAGCTCCAAATCTCACAAGGAGAAGAATCAAACAAGAACCAAGAAAGATGATGCAAGGATGCAATGGTTTGAGCTCTCTATGAATGATACGATCAAGCTACTGACTTGAGAGCCCCCATAGATAGTATGGCAATCGATCCTATAACCCGGTCTCCGAACTACCACCATGAGACTGGTAAAATAGAAAACCTATCAAGGACAAACCTTTGTCTTGCACATAGTCCACTTGAGCTAGAAGATGACTATCTTGACTTCCTCAAGTTGGACCACCTTTCTTGATTGCGTTGGCTTGATGAAGACTAGATGATTGCTCCCCCATACTCCACTATGGGTGAGCCATTCTTTGCCACATCTTCACAATTCCATTGACACCAAAATAGATGGCAAGCTTCAAGGATGATCTCCTCATGATGCTCCACTTGAACTTGCACACGGAAATCTTGATGATGATCACCACTTGATGTCATCCTCCATGGGTTGTATGGGATCTTCCTGTTGATGGAAACCCATGGAAACATACCTAACCCCACATGTAACTCTCACATAGACTATGGGTTAGTACACAAAGCGTAATGGACAATACTTACCATACCATGGGATCACTTGATCCCTCTCGGTACATCTTCTATGCTTTGTGTGTTGATCAACTTGAATCACTCTTGTACTTAGTCTTGATCAACCTTGAATCTTTCCAACTCTCTTCATTAGGATGATGTCTTGAAGGTAAACATGAATGTTCACACAATCTTCTTCTTCAAGACATGCTTGCAATAGCCTCAACTCTCACATGTCCAACCCAATTTTTGGATAATTCCTTGAAAAGCACCTTGGCCAACAAATAAACTCCTTGAAACCAACACATAGTCTTCAATAAATTCCTATGGACAAATGCTTCAAATATAACTCAAGGAAACCATTAGTCCATAGAGAATGTAATCAATTACTAAAACCAAACATGGGGGCACCGCATGTTCTTTCACAGGGTCTATATTCTTCACATAGGGAACATTAGTGTTCGCTTGTCTTTTTTTGAATCATGTCCATGCATCAAAACAATATAAAAATCTACTGTCATTGTAGTACAGGTATCAACGTATATGATAGAGACAAACTTGACACTCGATGAACAATTATCAGTCAATGAAATGCAATCTAGTGTCAAATATATCTCGATCACACATGCCAGAATTGATAGACCTACACAACAACAACCAAGCTTGCCACCATCTGCTGGCGTAGCTATTTAAGCCGGGTGGGACTAAAATTTGGTTGCACCGATGAGATATGGAGGAGCTTCGGTCGCTGCAGGTGGGACCGCTACGACCTGCAGCAGGGTCGGCGGGCGTTCCCGGGCACCCCCATATCCACCTCATATTTGGATTGAATATGAGGGGTGCCAGCCAGCCCGAGCGTTTAAGGCGTCTGTCTGGGTCAAAAAATTGTGACCGGGCAGTGACTGGGCGGCCCGACTGGACATATGAGGCGGATTTAAGAGGTCCAGTTGTAGATGCTCTAACATCATCACATATAGGGTGCAAGAAAATCAGTAGCCTTCTTCGGTAGAGCAACTGCAGGTGCCACTGAAACAACATATTTTTTTTCATATGTAGCATGTAGAGCAACCTGAGATTTTGTCCATGTTTGTCATGGCGTGAGGAAGTGGAGCTTTAATCGGGTATTGCTCCCCTATATATTCCCGTTTCTGTGCGCTGACTGATAACTTTGGAGATGGACTGCTTTTCTGTGCACAATTTTCTCTCCACTAATGGTCTTGGCAGGTCCCTCTAAGTTGATTTGTAGAAGAGGTGCTTGGAGTTGAGAATTTGTTGTGGAAATCCAAGGTGCTCCATGATATCCATGCATATTTTTTCACTTTAGCTCTATGTAAGTTGCCTGAAAATTGTATTTGGGGCAGCCGATTTTTCTGACCATTGATTGTTGCTTCAAGATCTGTTTTTCTGTTGTGTGCTGTTTCCGACTTGTGCTGGGAATTCGACTGACCTTTGTTTTGGGCCAGTCAATCCTTAACAGGAGTCCACCAGCCCATCTGATGACCCAGCCTTCCCATATCTTCTGTTTTTTGCCTATTTCCCCCTTGTTTTTATGCTTTTTTCTTTTGCATTTTTTTGTTTTAAAATATCTTTTGTCGGTATTTTCTGGATCTTGATGAGTCCAATTGTGTACACATAAATTCTATACAACATATGCAAAAAATGATACTATTATATGCTTATTCTTTGCAAATTATGAAAGGTGCAATTTTTGTGCAAACTTCTTGTAAGTTCAAAAAACTTTTTCTTTCTTGTTTAATGGTAATATCGGTGCCACTATTTAATTATTTGTTAGAAATTTATTTTTATATTTATTTCATTTTCTTTCCCCGTTAAGGGTAACACCAATGCCTCTAATGCATTGCTTCTTAGGATACATCTTTTTTTGCCGTAATTCCACTATTATATGTATATTCTTGCATATTATCAAAAGTTTAATTTTTGGGTGTATTGTGTGGAATTTATTTCTTTATGTGTTATAATTTTATTACCTTTCTTTTTTTTAAAGGGTAAATACCAATGCCAATAATTCATTCTTTCTTAGGATATTTCATCATTTTGATTTTTAATGGTTTTTATTTAAATTCATTTTTCTTAAAAAATAATACCAAAACCACTAATCCATTTTTTCTTACAAAAATTCAGTATTTCGAATTTTTTTATTTTTGTTTCATTCCCTTTCTTTTTAAGGGTAATACCAATGGCGACAATTCATCCCTTCTTATAAATATGCTTTATCAAAATTATTATATGCTGATTGTTGCACATTAAAAAAGCACAATTTTTTAGTATATTGTGTGCAAATTTTACTTTTTAAATTTATTTTTTCTTTGTTTTGGTTTTTATTTCATTTTTATTTCTTCTTATATGGGTAATATCAAAAGCACTAATTCATTGTTTCTTATGAAACTTCATTATTTTGATTTAGTTTTAGTTTTATTTCAGTTTCTTTCTTCTGCTAATGCCACTAATTCCTTCCTTCTTATGTATCTGTTTTTGTGAAAAAATGACTATTATTTGTTTATTCTAGCATATTGTAAAAAGGTGCATTTTTGTGTATATAGTGTGCATGTTTTTTCATTTTTTGTTTTATATATTTTATTGTTTTCTTTCTTCTTAAAGGGTAATACCAATTTGACAATTTATTCTTTCTGAGTTCATTATTTTGATATTATTTTGGTTTTGATTTCATTTTGCTTTCTTCTTACAGTGTAATAATTCCACCGGCACTGATTCATTCTTTCTTAGAAAACATCATTAATTTGTTTTTTTAGTTTTTCTTTCATTTCGTTTCTTCTTTAGGGGTAATACTAATGCCATTAATTCATTCCATATTCGGAAATTTGTTTTGTGAAAAACTGACTATTATATGCTTATACTTGCATATTATATAAAGTGCAATTTCGTGTAAATTGTGTGCAAGTTTTTTCATTATTTGTTTTAGATTTTGTTTTCATCTTCTTCCTTCATAAAGTGTAATATCAATGTTACTAATTCATTTCCTCTTATAAGACTTGATTATTTTTATTTTCTTTCTTCTTTAATGTTAACATCAATGCCACTAATTCACCCCTTCTTAGAAAACTTAATTATTCTGAGTTTGAGAAGTAAGTGTTAGGAAACGTAGCATGAAATTTTAAAAAAAATCGTACGCTCACACAAGATCTATCTAGGAGATGCATAGCAACGAGAGAGGGAGAGTGAGTCCATGTACCCTTGTAGACCGAAAGCGGAAGCGTTATGTTAACGAGGTTGTTGTAGTCAAACGTCTTCACGATCCAACTGATCCAAGTACCGAATGTACGGCACCTCCGTGTTCAGCACACGTTCAGCTCGATGACGTCCCTCGAACCCTTAATCCAGTAGAGGGTCGAGGGAGAGTTCCATCAGCATGACGGCGTGGTGACGGTGTTGGTGATGTGACCCGCGCAGGGCTTCGCCTAAGCACTACGACGCTATGACTGGAGGCGTAAGCTATGGAGAGGGGCACCGCACACGGCTAAGAGAACAATTGATGTGCCTTTGGGGTGCCCCTTCCCCACGTATATAAAGGAGGGGGGAGAGAGGCCGACAGCCAGGAGGGGCGCGCCATGGGGGGAGTACTACTTGGAATCCTAGTCCAACTAGGATTCACCCTCCCTTTTCCTTTCTTCCACCGGAGGGAAAAGGAAAGAGAGGGAGAGGGAAAGGGAAGGGGGGTGCCACCCCCTCCGATGTCTACTATGCAACTTTATTCTTCTAGACACGTGTTGGGCCTCCAAGCGTAGAGTTTTGTAGGACATTAGCAATTTTTCCTCAAGTGGATGACCTAACGTTTATCAATCCGTGAGAGGTGTAGGATGAAGATGGTCTCTCTCAAACGACCCTGCACCCAAATACAAGAAATCTCTTGTGTCCCAAACACACCCAATACAATGGCAAATTGTATAGGTGCACTAGTTTGGCAAAGAGATGGAGATAGAAGTGTAATATGGATGGTATAAATATATTTTTATAATCTGAGTAAATAAAAACAACAAGGTAGCAAATAGTAAACGGGCACAAAAACGGTATTTCAATGCTTGAAAATGAGGCCTAGGGTCCGTTCTTTCACTAGTGCAATCTCTCAACAATGCTAATATAACTGGATCATATAACCACCCCTCAAAGTGCGATGAAGAATCACCCCAAAGTTCCTATCTAGGGGAGAATATAAGAATAAATTGTTTGTAGGGTACGAAACCACCTCAAAGCTATTCTTTCCGTTCGATCTATTCAAGAGTTCGTACTAAAATAACACAAAGCTATTCTTTCCGTTTAATCTATCCTAGAGTTCATACTAAAATAACACCAAAGCAAATTCATATTCATAATACTCAATCCAACACAAAGAACTTCAAAGAGTGCCCCAAGATTTCTACCGGAGAAACAAAGACAAGAACATGCATCAACCCCGGCCCTATGCATAGATTACCCCAATGTCACCTCGGGAATCCGCGAGTTGAGTGCCAAAACATATATCAAGTGAATCAATATGATAGTCTTCTATGATTAAGTAAGAGCTCCACATACTCAACCATCTTATAGTCTTCTATGATTGCTAACACTCACCGCATACACATGAGCAAAACGTTTCAACCGGACACATAGAAAGATGGGGGCTTATACTTTCGTCTCCCAATGTATTCACCTCAAGGGTGATTTCAACAATAATAACTCATGCTACCCATATCCAACTGGATATATGTGCCTAGATCTTCCCTCACCACATGATGCTTGCCAAAGGAGAAAAATAAAAAGGAATAGAGGGAAAGACTTTGACTCTTTGAATAAAAGTAAATACTGAAAAGTAAAAGATAGGCCCTTCGTAGAGGGACGCAGAGGTTCCCATGCGCTTTTTGTTTGTATTCTCAATCCCTTAGCGCAAAAGAACGTCACGTTATATAGCCCTTATGATAGAAACATTTATTATGCAGTCTCTCGCTTTTATTCTTTGCCATCACAAGTTCGTACAACGCTCAATTTTCTATTACACTAAATGATCTAACACTTTTAGAAGCAATTTTTATTGCCTTTATTGCACCGATGACAACTTACTTGAAGGATCTTACTCAATCCTTCGGTAGGTATGGTGGACTCTTGAAAATAAGATTTGGGTTTGAGGGTTTTTGGATGCACAAGTAGTATCTCTACTTGGTGCAAAAAATTTGGCCAACAAAGATGGAGAGCAAGCACCACATGTTGAAGGATCTATGACAATATAACTTCTATGTGAATATGAACAAACATAAATCATTACGTTGTCTTCCTTGTCCAACGTCAACAATTTTTACATATAATATTTTGATGGGGGCTCACAATCACAAAAGATTTCCAAGATAGTGTATTTGCATGTGAAGGTTTTCTTCCTTATACTAATTATTCGTGAATTTCTTGTATGACCAATATTGTGATTGTCAAGCCTCAAAAGATTTCACTTTCTAAACCCAATGTGAAGCTACCACTAGGCATGAGATGATTTCAACTTCATGACATTAAATTTATTCAACAATTTTTTCATAGGATATAAGTGAAGCACAAGAGTGAATCCATAGAAAAGAGCTTCGTTGACGGGATGTGAATGCCGCTTACCTAGCCTCCCTACCGGGGCATCCCAAAGCTTAGATGCTTGAGACTTCTTGAAATATAAATTTGGGATGCCTTGGGCATCCCCAAGCTTGAGCTTTTGTGTCTCCTTAATTCCTTCCATATCACGGTTTATCTAATACTGAAAACTTCATCCACACAAAACTCAACAAGAACTCGTGAGATAAGTTAGTATAAACCAATGTGAAAACCATATCATTCTCTACTGTAGCAAATCACTAAAATTATTATTCAGCATTGCATAATAAATTCCTCTGCATATCTAATACTCCTATCCTCAAATAGAATCATTAAACAAGCAAACATATGCAAACACTGCAAACATAACAACAATCTGCCAAAACAGTACAGTCTGTAAAGAATCCAAGAGTATCAATACTTATTCAACTCCAAACATTATGAAATTCTACCACACTGTAGAAAATTTATCAGAGCTTATTATGCAAAAAGTTAAACATTTTATCACATTCTGACTTTCCTTGGGAAATTTTGCAATATTAATAAACTTTCTGTTTTGAAACAACAACATGTAGACTTGCAAAATAAGCATTGCAAAGGCTATACTTGACATTTTTATTGAAGTAAAAGATGCAAAACATTATTCTAAATAACATCAAGAAAATCCTAACAAAATAAATTGACGCTCCAAGCAAAACACATATCATGTGACGAATGAAAACATAGCTCCAAGTGAGGTTATCGATAATGTTGAAGACGAAAGAGGGGATGCCTTCCGGGGCTTCCCCAAGCTTAGTTGCTTGGATATTCCTTGAATATTTCCTTGGGGGTGCCTTGGGCATCCCCAAACTTAGGGTATTGTCACCCCTTATTCTCCTCATCTCGACATCTCACCCAAAACTTGAAAACTTCAATCACACAAAACTTAACGGAACTTTGTGAGATAGGTTAGTATGATAAAGATCAAACCATTCCACTTTGGTACTGTCAAAGACAAGATTCATAATTGTTCCCACCCAATGCCTACTATACCTCATAATTTCTTCAATTTGTATTGAGTAATATAAGCCATAGAAACTAGGAAACAAGCAAACTATGCATTGAAAACATAATCTGTCAAAAACAGAACAGTCTGAAGTAATCTGTACTCAAACTATACTTATGCTACTCCAAAAATTATGAAACTTTAGGACCACGTGAGAAATTTGTATATTAATCTTCTGCAAAAAGAATCAACTTAAAAGCACTCCTCTGTTAAAAATTAGAATTATTTTTGTGAGGGCAAAAGTTTCTGTTTTTCAGCAAGATCAAATCAACTATCACCCAACATGATCCCAAGGATTTACTTGGCACTTTATTGAAACAAAAGAAATAAAAAATGATTACTACAGTAGCATAATCATGTGAACACATGAAAACAGTAGGTAAAAGTGCTGGGTTGTCTCCCAACAAGCGCTTTTCTTTAATGCCTTTTAGCTAGGCATGATGATTTCCATGATGCTTGCATAAAAGATAAAAATTGAAACACAAAAAGAGCATCATGAAGCATATTACTAGAACATTTAAGCCTAGCCCACTTCCTATGCATAGGGATTTTGTGAGCAAAAAACTTATGGGAACAAGAATCAACTAGCATAGGAAGGAAAAACAAGCATAACTTCAAAACTTTCAGCACATAGAGAGGAAACTTGATATCATTGCAATTCCTACAATCATAAGTTCCTCCCTCATAATAATTTCAGTAGCATCATGAAGAAATTCAACAATATAACCATCACATAATGCACTCTTTTCATGATGCATAATCATAGATATTTTGTTACTCTCCACATAAGCAAATTTATTCTCATCAATAGTAGTGGGAGCAAACTCAACAAAATAACTATCATCGAATTGAAAATTAAAATCACGATGACAAGTTTCATGGTTATCATTATTCTTTATAGCATACATGTCATCACCATAATCATCATAGATAGGAACTTTTTTGTCATAATCAATTGAAGCCTCATAAAAAATGGTGGATTCATCACTAAATAAGTCATGACCTCTCCAAATCCACTTTCATCATTATAATCATCATAAATAAGAGGCATGAAATCATTATAACAAATTTGCACATCAAGTCTTGCGGGACTAAAAGTATCATCTTCATCAAACATAGCATCCCCAAGCTTATGGCTTTGCATATCATTAGCACCATGGATATTCAAAGAATTCATACTAGCAACATTGCAATCATGCTCATCATTCATGGATTCTATGCCAAACATTTTGTAGCATTCTTCTTCTAATAATTGAGCACAAATTACCTTTCCATCATTTTGATGAAATATATTATAAAGATGAATAATATGATGCAACCTCAATTTCATTTTTTATGTATTTTTCTTTTATAAACCAAACTAGTGATAAAACAAGAAACTAAAAGATTCAATTGCAAGATCTGAATATCTATCTTCAAGCACTCACCTCCCCGGCAACGGCGCCAGAAAAGAGCTTGATGTCTACTACACAAGTTTATTCTTGTAGACACGTGTTGGGCCTCCAAGCGCAGAGTTTTGTAGGACGGTAGCAATTTTCCCTCAAGTGGATGACCTAAGATTTATAATCCATGCGAGGTGTAGGATGAAGATGGTCTCTCTCAAATGACCCTGCAACCAAAGACAAGAAATCTCTTGTGTCCCCAACACACCCAATACAATGGAAAATTGTATAGGTGCACTAGTTCAGCGAAGAGATGGAGATAAAAGTGTAATATGGATGGTTGAAATATATTTTCAAAATTTGAATGAATAAAAACAGCAAGTTAGAAAATAGTAAACGGGCACAAAACGGTATTGCAATGATTGAAAATGAGGCCTAGGGTCCGTACTTTCACTAGTGCAATCTCTCAACAATGCTAATATAACTGGATCATATAACCACCCCTCAAAGTGCGATGAAGAATCACTCCAAAGTTCCTATCTAGCGAAGAACATAAGAATAAATTGTTTGTAGGGTACGAAACCAGCTCAAAGCTATTCTTTCCGTTCGATCTATTCAATAGTTCGTACTAAAATAACACAAAGCTATTCTTTCCGTTCGTCTATACTAGAGTTCGTACTAAAATAACACCAAAGCACATTGATATTCATAATACTCAATCCAACACAAAGAACTTCAAAGAGTGCCCCAAGATTTCTACCGGAGAATCAAAGACAAGAACGTGCATCAACCCCTATGCATAGATTACCCCAATGTCACCTCGGGAATCCGCAAGTTGAGTGCCAAAACATACATCAAGTGAATCAATACGATACCCCATTGATGTCGCTTGAAGCTACGTCGGTATTTCCCCAAAGAGGAAGGGATGATGCAGCACAGCGGTGGTAGGTATTTCACTTAGATAGGAAACCAAGGTTATCGAACCAGTAGGAGAACCAAGAAATCAAAATGTAAATAGCCCCTTGATACGTCTCCAACGTATCTATAATTTTTTATTGTTCCATGCTATTCTATTACCCCTTTAGGATGTTTATGGGCTTTATTTTACACATTATTATCATTTTTGGGACTAACCTATTAACCGGAGGCCCAACCCGTATTGCTGTTTTTTTACCTATTTCAGTATTGCGAAGAAAAGGAATATCAAACGGAGTCCAAACGGAATGAAACCTTCGGAAGCGTGATTTTTGGAACGAACGTGATCCAGGGGACTTGGAGTGCAAGTCAAGAAGCAGCCGAGGCGGCCACGAGAGGGTAGGGCGCGCCCCCCTGTTTCATGGGCCCCTCGGGCGGCCACCGACGTACTTCTTCCTCCTATATAAGCCTACATACCTCGAAAAGATCTAGGGAGCACCCGAAACACAATTTCCACCGCCGTAACCTTCTGTATCCGTGAGATCCCATCTTGGAGCCTTCGTCGGTGCTCTACCGGAGGGGGAATCGACCACGGAGGGCTTCTACATCAACACCATAGCCCTTCCGATGAGTTGTGAGTAGTTTACCACAGACCTTCGT
>NW_021288135.1:0-1487 GCF_002162155.2 Triticum dicoccoides
CCACCACACAGCCGCCCCCGACCAAGAAACCGCCTCGCCGCTTGTCGGAGTCCGGCACGCTCGTTGGACGCCGGCAGGACAACTAGCTGGTCCGTGCGCACCAGACTCACTTCGCCGACCGTCTCCTTTGCCGACGCCCGCAAGATGTTCGACAGTTTGCCAAGGTACAAAAATGGACTCCACCGACGAGTTCTTTTTTCACAAATTACTTTGCGACTCCGACGATTTGTCCTCGATGACGAGGAGGAGATATTGGCTGCCGTGTTGGTCCACAACCACCTCAACAACCAGCGTCCATTGTTCCGTGGCTCCATTCCGGGCCACCTTCCAGTGTTGAATCGCAACTGAGAGAGCGAGCATTTCCTTCTTTGGAAGGACTACTTTGATACAACAAACCCGTTGTTCAAACATCAGAAATTCCGCCGCCATTTCCGTATGAGTAGGCATCTTTTCAACCGTATTAGAGAGGGGGTGGTCGGCTACGATGACTATTTTGAGTGCAAAGAGGATGCCGTTGGCAAGATTGGTTTTTCCTCTTATCAGAAATGCATTGCCGCCATCCGAATGCTTGCATACGGAGTGCCCGGTGATCTCATTGACGAGTACGTCTGTATGAGCGAGTCTACTTGCCTAGAGTCCTTGTATAAGTTCTGTAAGGCTGTTATTGCTGTGTTTGGCCCTGAGTACTTGAGAGAGCCGACTGCTGAAGATACAACTCGTTTGTTGGCGATCAATGCTAGTAGGGGCTTCCCAGAGATGCTTGGTAGTATATATGCATGCATGGGGAGTGGAAGAACTGCCCTTCTGCTTGGAAAGGGCAGTATAAGGGCCATGTCAGGGTTTGCATTGTCATACTTGAGGCCGTGGCGTCTCAAGATCTCTGGATGTGGCACCCTTTTTTTGGCATGGCCGGACCATACAATGATATCAACGTGCTTCAGCGCTCGCCAGTGGTTGCTAGGCTTGCCGAAGGTAACAGCACACCGGTGAACTTTACTGTCAACAGCCACACCTACGACAAAGGATACTATCTGGGTGACGGTATCTATCCTCAGTGACCACCATTGTCAAAAGAATACCCAACCCTGTCGGAGAGAAGAGGAAAAGATTTGTCCAAGAGCAAGAGAGTGCTAGGAAGGATGTCGAGCGTGCCTTTGGTGTTTTGCAATCTCGATGGGGCATCGTTCGGTATCCTGCTAATACCTGGAGCACGCAGAAATTGTGGGAGGTGATGACTGCTTGTGTGATCATGCATAATATGATCGTAGAAGACGAGCGCCCGGAACGTCTGTATGATCAAGGGTTTCAGTTTCAGGGTGAGAATGTTGTGCCTGAGCATGGAGTAGCGGCAATGTTTGAACAGTTCACCCAATTCCATCAAGACATGCGTGATTGAGAAACTCACGTGCAACTGCAAAATGATTTGGTTGAGCATATGTGGGCTCATGTTGACAACCAATAGATGTATCTTCTTTTATTCGTTTGCA
>NW_021288136.1:0-739 GCF_002162155.2 Triticum dicoccoides
ACCACAGGGTTCGTTAACCATGGAAACCACTCCGGGACCCCGAAATAGTGAGTGGTAGTCCATGAAACGGGCCAGAATCGGCCAAAAATGCCAGTCTTGATGACCGACACGTAAGCGCACCTTGGGCTTCAACAACTATGGAAATCTCTTTGGGACCCCAAAACAGTGAGTAATAATCCAAGATACGGGTCAGAATCGGCCAAAACTGCAAGTGTTGATGACCGACACATAAACGCACCACAGGGTTCGTTAACCATGGAAACCACTCCAGGACCCCAAAACAATGAGTAATAGTCCATGAAATAGGCCACAATTGGCCAAAGCTGCCAGTGTGGATGACCGACACGTAAGCGGACCTTGGGGTTCAACAATTATGGAAATTGCTTCGTTACCCGAAAACGGTGAGTAATAATCAAAGAAACGGGCCAGAATCGGCCTAAACTGTCAGTGTTGATGACCGACACATAAACGCACCACATGGTTCGTTAACCATGGAAACCACATCGGGACCCCAAAACAGTGAGTAATAGTCCATGAAACGGCCCAAAATCGGCCAAAACTGCCAGTGTTGATGACCGACACGTAAGCGCACCTTGGGGTTCAACAACTATGGAAATCGCTCCGGGACCCCAAAATAGTGAGTAATAATCCAAGAAATGGGCCAGAATTGGCCAAAACTGCCAGTGTTGATGACCGACACGTAAACGCACCACAGGGTTCGTTAACCATGGAAACCACT
>NW_021288137.1:0-2566 GCF_002162155.2 Triticum dicoccoides
CACAGAGAAGACCGTAAGAAAGACGGAAAGTTGAGAGTACCCGCTGACGGGTCGCAGTGGAGAAAAATCGAAAGAAAGTACGGGAAGGAGTTTGCAGATGACGCAAGGAGCGTATGGTTTGGTCTAAGCGCAGATGGCATTAATCCTTTTGGGGAGCAGAGCAGCAACCATAGCACCTGGCCTGTGACTCTATGTTTGTATAACCTTCCTCGGTTGTGCATGAAGCGGAAGTTCATTATGATGCCAGTGCTCATCCAAGGCCCTAAGCAACCCGGCAACGACATTGATGTGTACCTAAGGCCATTAGTTGAAGAACTCTTACAACTGTGGAATGGAACAGGTGTACGTGCGTGGGATGAGCACATGGGGGAAGAATTTGACCTAAAGGGGTTGCTGTTCGTGACCATCAATGATTGGCCTGCTCTCAGTAACCTTTCAGGACAGACAAACAAGGGATACCGTGCATGCACGCACTGTTTGGACGATACCGACAGTATATATTTGGCTAATAAGAATGTGTACCTGGGACATCGTCGATTTCTTCCGAGCAGGCATCCCGTAAGAAAGAAAGGCAAGCATTTCAAAGGTGAGGCGGATCACCGGACGAAGCCTCGCCACCGTACTGGTGCTGATGTACATGATATGGTCAAGGATTTGAAGGTGGTCTTTGGAAAGGGTCCTGGTGGACAACCTGTTCCGAATGACGCTGACGGACGCGCACCCATGTGGAAGAAGAAATCTATATTTTGGGACCTGCCCTATTGGAAAGACCTCGAGGTCCGCTCCGCAATCGACGTGATGCACGTGACGAAGAATCTTTGTGTGACCCTGCTTGGCTTCTTGGGAGTGTATGGGAAGACAAAAGATACACCTGAGGCATGGGAGGACCAGCAACGTATGCACGGAAAAGACGACATACATCAGGGTCATGCAAGCTACGCTCTTACCAAAGAAGAGAAGGAAATCTTCTTTGAATGCCTGCTCAGTATTAAGGTACCATCCGGCTTCTCGTCGAATATAAAGGGAATAATAAACATGGCAGAGAAAAAGTTTCAGAACCTAAAGTCTCATGACTGCCACGTGATTATGACACAACTGCTTCCGGTTGCATTGAGGGGGCTTCTACCGAAAAACATTCGATTAGCCATTGTGAAGCTATGTGCATTTCTCAATGCAATCTCTCAGAAGGTAATCGATCCAGAAATTATACCAAGGTTACAGAATGATTTGGTGCAATGTCTTGTCAGTTTCAAGTTGGTGTTCCCACCATCCTTCTTCAACATCATGACGCACGTCCTAGTTCACCTATGCGAAGAGATTAACGTTTTGGGTCCTGTATTTCTACACAATATGTTCCCCTTTGAGAGGTTCATGGGAGTCTTAAAGAAATATGTTCATAACCGTGCTAGGCCAGAAGGAAGCATCTCCAAGGGCCGTCAAAATGAGGAGGTCATTGAGTTTTGTATTGACTTTATTTCTGACCTTAAGCCGATTGGTGTTCCTGAATCGCGGCATAAGGGCAGACTGGATGGAAAAGGCACGCTAGGAGGGGAACAAATAATATGTATGGACGGACATTCTCTCACTGAAGCACACTACACAGTTCTACAGAATTCTGCCTTGGTGGCTCCGTATATGGATGAAGACAAGAATTTGCTACGCTCCAAACACCCGGAGCGGTCTGATGACTGGATTACACGTGAACAAACCAGGAGTTTCGCCAGCTGGTTGCAAGCACGTACCATGCATGACACCTCTATTGAAGATGACCTGTACTTGCTGTCCCAGTTACCATCTTCGAATATAATGACTTTCAAAGGGTACGAGATAAATGGTAATACATTTTACACAATCGCCCAAGATAAGAAGAGAACCAACCAAAACAGTGGTGTCCGCTTTGATGCAGAAACCAAGACGGGAAAGGAAACATATTATGGTTATATACAGGACATATGGGAACTTGACTATCGACGTGGTTTGAAGGTCCCTTTGTTTCGGTGCAAATGGGTCAATATGACACGAGGCGGGGTAACGGAAGACCCGCAGTACGGAATGACAACAGTGGATCTCAACAATCTTGCGTATGCAGACGAACCATTCGTCCTAGCCAATGATGTGGGACATGTTTTCTATGTGAAGGACATGTCTACCAAGCCAAGAAAAAGAAAAGATAAGGAAGCGAATGCATCGTACGATGAGCCAAAGCGGCACATAGTTCTTTCTGGGAAGAGAAACATCGTGGGAGTGGATGACAAGACAGACAAGTCAGAAGATTATGAAAAGTTTGATGAAATTGCTCCATTCACAGTGAATATTGACCCGAGCATCCCGTTAAATGATGAAGATTTTCCATGGCTACGACGCAAAGGGACACACGCGAAGAAAAAGTTTCACACCCAAAGATCTGGGATGTGATCGGCTTAACTATCATCACTTTCTTCTGTGTTTCACACCCAGGAGGGAATCTCTGTAATAGTTAGGGTAGCTAGTTATGTGTTTTGGCATTTGAAACACGAAGAAATTTTATGTGCAAGCAAATTCTTTCATGCTTTTACTGATTTTTTTA
>NW_021288138.1:0-1065 GCF_002162155.2 Triticum dicoccoides
TTGTAAGGGAGGAGGTCATTATGCGAGGGAATGCAAATCTCCGCGTGTGATGATTGCTACCGCAGATGGTGGATATGAGTCCGCTAGTGACTATGATGAGGAGACATTGGCTCTTATTACACGTGAAGAACATGGTGGAGATGATTCTGATCATGAGACGCAATACATGGCTCCTGAAGACGCTGACAGGTATGAATGTTTAGTTGCTCAACGTGTTTTGAGTGTGCAGGTCACACAAGCTGAGCAAAATCAGAGGCACAATTTGTTCCATACCAAGGGAGTTGTGAAGGAACGTTCTGTGCGCGTCATAATAGACGAAGGGAGCTGCAACAACTTGGCTAGCATGGAGATGGTGGAGAAGCTTTCTCTCACCACAAGACCACATCCACATCCTTACTACATCCAATGGTTCAACAACAGCGGCAAGGTTAAGGTAACACGTACTGTCCGTGTGCATTTTAGTATCTCTACATATGCTGATTATGTTGATTGTGATGTGGTACCTATGCAAGCATGTTCCTTATTACTTGGTAGACCATGGCAATTTGATAAAAATTCTATACACCATGGTAGAAACAATCACTATACTCTTGTTCACAAGGATAAAAATATTACTTTGCTTCCTATGACTCCTGATTCCATTTTGAAAGATGATATTAATAGAGCTAATAAAGCACAACAGGAGAAGAATAAGAGTGAAAATCAGATTGTGGCAAAAGAATTTGAGCAACAAATGAAGCCTAATAATCAACCATCTAGTGTTGCTTCTGAAATTAAATTGAAAAGTGCATGTTTATTTGCCACCAAATCTGATATTGATGAGCTAGATTTCAGCAAATCTGTTTGCTATGCTTTTGTGTGCAAAGAGGCATTATTTTCATTTGAGGACGTGCCTTCCTCTTTGCCTCCTGCTGTCACTAACATTTTGCAGGAGTTCGCTGACGTTTTTCCACAAGACGTGCCACCGGGATTACCGCCTATTCGAGGGATTGAGCATCAGATTGACTTAATTCCCGGTGCTTCACTACCAAACCGTGCACCATACCGTACCAATCCAGAGGAGAC
>NW_021288139.1:0-995 GCF_002162155.2 Triticum dicoccoides
GGCTGTGCAGGATGCCGCCTACTCTATGATGACCATTATGCGAGTCAGATCTGGTTTATTTCGGGACTCTGACTTCCGGTATATGCCAGGATCACTTCCGGGAGCACAAGGATATCTCCAAGCTATTTATGCTGACTCCACTCAGGAGGATTCACGGACTCGCACCACTGCTGAGATGCTCGAGGATAAGGACCGTGAAAATCGGGCCTTAAGGTTAGAGCTCTTCAATACCCGTGCCGATCACTGGGCCACTTTGACTCGGTTCGCACCGGCGGTGCAAGCTGGATATTCGGATATGCGCGATCTCTATCCTGTGAGATCTGCTCTGCCGGACGTGATGGTTTGGCGTGATGTAGGAGGCATCACCCCACCTCGCGGTCCCCGCAGGCCACCGTTTGTTGGTCCAAGGCCTCATCCTAGCCCCTATGGTCCACAAGCTCCACGAGATCGTCTGTTTCCGGATGAACATGTTGAGCTTCCAGGCTATGGAGGTGACTTTTATGAGGACTACTACGGATCGGTCTGACTTAGGGGTAGCATCACTAGTTCGCACTAGCTGTGTCATCTATCGTTCCGCGTGACTCGTGGGATATGTCCTAGTTTGTACTCTTTCCGGAGGTGTAGAGAATAATGTATAGGAGCTTGGAATGCCTCTGACGAGATGTAATCCTTTTCTCACCATAATAGTACTTTGTTTGGTCTTGTACTAAACCTTGTATGGTGTGCATGACGATGGAATAAAGAAGCAGTTTCTGTATCTACCATGTCATACGGATGATCATCTTGCATTTCGAGTTATTCCTTACCTTATGTATCCTATGTCGGAATTTTACCATCCTGACTAAATCATTGTCTTGTCTACCTAGGATGGTCAACACGCGCGCTAATCCTGCTTCCCAAGAGCAGGCCGAAGGCAGTGAAGCCAGGAATGAAAATCTGCCTCATCCTCCTTCACTAGCCGAGGTGATGATGGAAGCTGAGAGAAACAAGCGGGA